>NC_069499.1:772136064-772436064 GCF_027579735.1 Bombina bombina
TCCTCTCTCTCTCTCCCCCCTCTCCTCTCTCTCTCCCCCCTCTCCTCTCTCTCTCCCCCCTCTCCTCTCTCTCTCCCCCCCCTCTCCTCTCTCTTTCTCCCCCCTCTCCTCTCTCTCTCTCCCCCCTCTCCTCTCCTCTCTCTCTCTCCCCCCTCTCCTCTCTCTTTCTCCCCCCTCTCCTCTCTCTCTCTCCCCCCCCTCTCCTCTCTCTCTCCCCCTCTCCTCTCTCTCTCTCCCCCCTCTCCTCTCTCTCACTCCCCCCTCTCCTCTCTCTCTCCCCCTCTCCTCTCTCTCTCTTCCCCCCTCCTCTCTCTCTCCCCCCTCCTCTCCTCTCTCTCTCTCCCCTCTCCCCCCTCTCCTCTCTCTATCTCTCCCCCCTCTCCTCTCTCTATCTCTCCCCCCTCTCCTCTCTCTCTCCCCCCTCTCCTCTCTCTATCTCTCCCCCCTCTCCTCTCTCTCTCCCCCCTCTCCTCTCTCTATCTCTCCCCCCTCTCCTCTCTCTCTCCCCCCTCTCCTCTCTCTATCTCTCCCCCCTCTCCTCTCTCTATCTCTCCCCCCTGTCTATCTCCCGACTACGCCCCTCCATGCTCGGCCACTCCCCTTCACGGGCATTCCCGCCAGCCACGCCACCTTCACGTCGACCACGCCCCCGATCACGCCCGGCCCTCCCCCGCTCATGCCCGGCCACGCCCACTTATGCCGCAGGCGGCAGATCAGCTAGGGACTGGAGCAGGACTCAAAGGCCAGGTGTGTTTGTCCTTGTGCTGTCTCTACTGCGCATGACAGCTTCGGACAAACACACTTGGCCTTTTATATAATAGGATTATACAAAAAAAATTTCTATACAGCTAGCTCTCACTGGCAAATATTCATATTTCTATTCATAGATTATATTCACACCATCCTCAATTTTTGCACTGAGGATTCATTTATACCAGATTTATAAGACAATGATATATTTAATTATTTTATATATCATTATTTGGTTATCATTATTTGACACCTGACACACTTTAAATATATTAAATATTGCTAATTCCCTTCAACCGCTCCTCTCATCCTTCTCCTCCTTTTCCTGCCCTGAACAATCTGCCACTATAATTCCAACCTTATATCCGTCCTTGACAATCTCGCCCCTCTTACCACTGCTAGGAAATCACACACTCATCCCCAGCCCTGGCATACTCCTCTGACACGGTACCTACGCAGATGTTCCCGTACTGCTGAAGGGCATTGGAGAAAATCACGGAGTTCAGCTGATTTTCTTCATTACAAATTCATCTTGAACTCCTACTACTCTGCCCTTAATCTCCACAAGCAACACTACTTCTCTACTCTTATCTCTAATCTTTCTTCAAACCCAAAATGTCTGTTCTCCACTTTCAATACTCTCCTCCGCCCTCCCCCACTTCCAAATACAACTTCTCTGTCAGCTCAAGACTTTGCCAGTCACTTCATTAACAAAATTGATTCCATCAGACATTAAATCAGCTCTCAACACAATTCGATTCTCTCCCCCCCTCAAATACTCTCACTCAACCACAACCCTCATAACCTGAAACTTAGTTCATTCTCCCCTATTACTGAGGAAGAAGTTTCAGCACTTATACTGCGCTCTCACCTCACTACCTGTCCCCTTGACCCTATCCCCTCACAGCTGCTCCCCTCTCTCTCTGCTACCCTTACCCCTATACTAACACACATTTTCAACCTCTCCCTCAGCACTGGTACATTTCCCTCATCATTGAAACATGCACTGGTCACACCTATCCTCAAAAAACCTTCCCTTGATCCTACCTCCCCATCCAACTACCGCCCAATTTCCCTCCTCCCTCTTGCTTCAAAGCTTCTCGAAAAACTAGTATATGCACACCTATCCCATTTCCTTACGTTAAACTCCCTTCTTGACCCGCTGCAATCTGGATTTCGTCCCTATCACTCCACAGAGACAGCTATTGTTAAGGTCACCAACGACCTACTTACAGCTAAATCAAAAGGCCACTTCTCTCTGCTTATCCTCCTTGATTTGTCCGCAGCCTTTGACACTGTCGACCACCCTCTTTTGCTTCAAACCCTCCAATCCTTCGGCATCTGTGACACAGCCCTTTCATGGCTCTCTTCCTACCTGTCAAACCATACTTTCAGTGTAGCCTTCTCTGGGGCCTCCTCTGCCCCGTCACCCCTTTCTGTCGGAGTACCGCAAGGCTCTGTCCTCGGTCCCCTTCTCTTCTCAATCTATACGTCATCACTAGGTTCCCTTATTAAGTCCCACGGTTTCCAATATCATTTGTATGCTGATGACACCCAAATCTACTTCTATGCACCAGAACTATCTCCTTCCTTGCTAACCCGTGTCACTAACTCTCTTTCTCACATCTCTTCCTGGATGTCCTCTCACTACCTCAAGCTAAATCTCTCAAAAACTGAGCTCCTCATTTTCCCCCCTTCTTCCAAAATCTCCACCCCCAATATCTCTATAACTGTCGACAACTCCATCATTACCCCTACCCCGCATGCCCGATGTCTCGGGGTCACACTTGACTCAGATCTTTCTTTCACTCCTCACATTCAGTCCTTGGCTACAGCCTGCCGCTTCCACCTTAAAAACATCTCTAAAATTAGACACTTCCTTACACAAGACACAACTAAGATTTTAATCCACTCTCTCATTCTTTCCCGCCTTGATTACTGCAACTCTGTCCTCTCTGGTCTCCCCACCTGCCGCCTAGCTCCTTTACAATCCATAATAAATGCCTCTGCCAGACTCATCTTCCTTACACGTCGCTCTTCATCTGCTGCACCTCTCTGCCAATCCCTTCACTGGCTTCCTCTTGCCTCTAGGATCAAACACAAAACTCTCACTCTTACATACAAAGCCCTCAACTGCACTGCTCCCCCTACATCTCAGACCTTGTCTCCAGATACTCTCCCTCCCGTCCCCTTCGCTCTGCTCATGACCTCCTACTCTCCTCCTCTCTTGTCACCTCATCACACTCCCGTTTACAGGACTTCTCCAGACTGGCTCCCATCTTATGGAACTCTCTGCCTCGCTCCACAAGACTCTCCTCTAGTTTTAAAAGCTTCAAGTGCTCCCTAAAGACTCTACTGTTCAGGGACGCATACAACCTACACTAACCTTTCCTAATACCAGTTCCTCTCCTCCCCTGCAATCCCCTGAACCCTCTTAGCATGTAAGCCTAAAAGTCCAGCTGTTTGTAGTTCACCTTCTTAAGAGCTGACTACAACAGTGCAACTCTTGGCAGGGCCCTCTACCCTATAATTGTTTTGTTGTACTCCCCCTTTGTTTACAGTGCTGCGGAACCTGTTGGCGCTCTACAAATAACCAATAATAATAATAATAATAATAATATTTAATAACTACCTAGCTAAAATAAATACAAAAGTACCTGTAAAATAAATCCTAACCTAAGTTACAATAACACCTAACACTACACTATAATTAAATAAATGTACTAAATTAAATACAATTACCTACATTAAATTAAATTAGCTAAAGTACAACCCCCCCCCCACTAAATTACAGAAAATAAACAAATTACAGATATTTAAACTAATTACACCTAATCTAATAGCCCTATCAAAATAAAAAAGCCCCCACAAAATAAAAAAAAACCCTAGCCTAAACTAAACTACCAATAGCCCTTAAAAGAGCTTTTTGCGGGGCATTGCCCCAAAGTAATCAGCTCTTTTACCTGTAAAAAAAAATACAAATAACCGGGCGAAGTGGTCCTCCAGACGGGCAGAAGTCTTCATCCAGACAGCATCTTCTATCTTCATCCATCTGACGCGGAGCGGGTCCATCTTCAAGACATCCAACGCGGAGCATCCTCTTCATCCGATGACTATCCGACGAATGAAGGTTCCTTTAAGTGACGTCATCCAAGATGACGTCCCTTAGATTCCGATTGGCTGATAGAATTCTGTCAGCCAATCGGAATTAAGGTAGAAAAAAATCCTAATGGCTGATGCAATCAGCCAATAGGATTGAAGTTCAATCCTATTGGCTGATCCAATCAGCCAATAGGATTGAGCTCGCATTCTATTGGCTGATTGGAACACCCACTAGAATTCGAGCTCAATCCTATTGGCTGATTGCATCAGCCAGTAGGATTTTTTCTTCCTTAATTCCGATATTCTGATAGAATTCTATCAGCCAATCGGAATCTAAGGGACGCCATCTTGTATGACGTCACTTAAAGGAACCTTCATTCGTCGGGTAGTCGTCGGATGAAGAGGATGCTCCGCGTCAGATGTCTTGAAGATGGAGCCGCTCCGCGTCGGATGGATGAAGATAAAAGATGCCGTCTGGAGGACCACTTCGCCCGGCTTGGATGAAAACTTCTCCTGGCTTCGTTGAGGACTTCGGACCCGGTTGAATGAAGACTTCCTTGAGAATGGATGTCCGGTCTTCATAACTGTAAGTCGATCTTCAGGGGGTTAGTGTTAGGTTTTTTTAAGGGTGTATTGGGTGGGTTTTATTTTTAGGTTAGGGTTTGGGCCTGCAAAAGAGCTAAGCTTAGGTTAGGTTTTTTTATTTTATTTTGGGGGCCTTTTTTATTTTGATAGGGCTATTATATTAGGTGTAATTAGTTTAAATATCTGTAATTTGTGTATTATTTTCTGTAATTTAGTGTTTGTTTGTTTTTGTACTTTAGCTAATTTAATTTAGGTAATTGTATTTAATTTAGTAAATTTATTTAATTATAGTGTAGTGTTAGGTATTAGTGTAACTTAGGTTAGGTTTTATTTTATAGGTACTTTTGTATTTATTTTAGCTAGGTAGTTATTAAATAGTTAATAACTATTTAATAACTTTTGTACCTAGTTAAAATAAATACAAACTTGCCTGTAAAATAAAAATAAACCCTAAGCTAGCTACAATGTAACTATTAGTTTTTAGCACTTTAGTTATGAGTTTTATGTTACAGAGTTGTACCATAAAACTCTTAACTACTGACTTTTAAATGCGTTAGGACTCTTGACAGGGTAGGGTGTACCGCTCACTTTTTGGCCTCCCAGGACAGACTCGTAATACCGGCGCTATGGAAGTCCCATAGAAAAAAGACTTTACAAAGTTTACGTAAGTCGTTTTGCGGTAAGGCCAAAGAAGTGTGTGGTGCCCCTAAACCTTCAAGACTCGTAATACCAGCGGTAGTGAAAAAGCAACGTTAGTCGTTAGGACCTGTTAACGCTGCTTTTTCAGCCTAACGCACAACTCATAATCTAGCCGAAGGTGTTTTATTCATTGTTTCTAATATGAGGCTCCATTGGTATGCTATTTGATCATTTGCAATTTGCACAAAAAGTTTTTTCCTCCTTTACAAAATCAACCATTCTCTTTAATTTGTACTCAACATTCAACACCTGTCACGGCTTCACTCAAAGTATTTTTCCTTTCCTAAGCCACAGTTCACTTTCTCATTTTTCATTGGTTCCCATTTTGTGTGACAACTTTCGTTTTTATTTTGTTACAAGTGTATATAATTTTACTAATTACAATGCTTTGTATCTGTTTTTTTACACTGCCTGAAGAAACGACCAATGTGTTTTGGTCGAGAAACGCGTTGCTGTAAAAAAAAAAAGCGTTCTTTTTTACCTTTTAATATCGGAAGTTGTCCTCTTGTTTTTATCCTTTCTTCAATCCCACAAGTGGGTATTGAAAGTGTCTGCATCTTTGCCGAAACTTGGATTTCATTTGAGAACCATGCCGGAGACACCGGGATCAGTGTACTAGCCACTGCAAAGTGCTAGCCTGCCCTTCAGCACCAGTCATAGCACGGTGCAACTCGATCTGGTAAGCACATTCACCACTAAAATCCACCTACCCATATGGAACAGGAACATATTACACTACGAGGCGCCCTCTTTTTATCTTATCATCTGTATAGATCACCCTGTGCACCAGGCTCAAGAGGAGCTGCCTTGACAGACGTTGGAAACACTGTATATTGTTACAGATTCTGCATCTTGGCTAATTCGTCACTTTTACATCAAGTAACCGTCTGGTAATATTTGGACAATATACAAAGTTCCCCTCCAGGGTCCTTACCTGATACCAACATATGCTCACTTAATTCCAGAGACCAAGTATTCTGACCTGGCACCTGTGTATGATCACCTGGTTCCTGAAAGCCAAGAATACTTACTTGATACCTGCATATGTTCACCTGCGTATGCTCACCTGGTTCCTGAAAGCCAAGCATACTTACCTGATACCTGCATATGTTCACCTGCGTATGCTCACCTGGTTCCTGAAAGCCAAGCATACTTACCTGATACCTGCATATGTTCACCTACGTATGCTCACCTGGTTCCTGAAAGCCAAGCATACTTACCTGATACCTGCATATGTTCACCTGCGTATGCTCACCTGGTTCCTGAAAGCCAAGCATACTTACCTGATACCTTTGTATGCCCACCTTGTTCCAGAGACTAAACGTACTTACTTGATACCTGTGTATGCTCACCTTATTCCAAAGACTAAGCATGCTTACCTGATACCTGTGTATGCTCACCTTGTCCCACAGACCAAGCATTCTTACCTTGCACCTGCGTATGCTCACCTTTTTCCTGAAGCTGTGTCTACTGTACCTACCTAGTATCCCGTGGCAGTCTCACCAACAGCTGTACCCGCTGAGTATCCTGTATCTGCTATACCAGTGACAGCCTTCCTCAAAACAGCTGTGTCTACTATACCTACCTAGTATCCCGTGACAGTCTCATCAACAGTACCCGCTGGGTATCCTGTGGCTGCTGAGTATCCTGTGTCTGCTATACCAGTGACAGCTTTCCTCAAACCAGCCGTACCTGCTGTACCTACCTAGTATCCTGTGACAGTCTCACCCTCTACACCATTGGGTGTATTGCAAAATTCAAGCATCAGTGCCCACTGGACTTGTTACTGCAACCTACTTCAGTATTCTGAACTTTGTATAGGACTTTAGTGTTCTGCCTTGGGCCTATGTTCAAACTTTCTATGATCTTCAATTTGCACTACCAACTATTATTTTGCTTATTATTCAGTAAAGCAAAACAGTGTATCTGTTCCTGCATTCTGAGTTTCACACACCCTAACCTCCTCACAGTCTGAACAATGAAAGAAACAAAAATTGGATTTCATGTCCCTTTATCACTGAAATTTCCCTTTGTAGTTATTTTAGTATATATAGCCATATTCCATGGTTCTTGTCACAAAGAGATTAAAGGGACACTGTACCCAAAAATTTTCTTTCGTGATTCAGATTGAGCATGAAATTTTAAGCAACTTTCTAATTTAATCCTATTATCAAATTTTCTTCATTTTCTTGGTATCTTTCGCCTAGATTTAGAGTTTGGCGTTAGCCGTCAAAACCAGCGTTAGAGGCTCCTAACGCTGGTTTTGGGCTACCGCTGGTATTTAGAGTCGTGTAGGTAAGGGTCTAAAGCTCACTTTCCAGCCGTGACTTTTCCATACCGCAGATCCCCCTACGCCATTTGCGTATCCTATCTTTTCAATGGGATCTTTCTAATGCCGGTATTTGGAGTCTTGGCTGAAGTGAGCGTTAGAAATCTAACGACAAAACTCCAGCCGCAGAGAAAAGCCAGGAGTTAAGAGCTTTCTGGGCTAACGCCAGTTCATAAAGCTCTTAACTACTGTGCTCTAAAGTACACTAACACCCATAAACTACCTATGTACCCCTAAACTGAGGCCCCCCACATCGCCGCCACTCTATTATTTTTTTTTAACCCCTAATCTGCCGACCGCACACCGCCGCCACCTACGTTATACCTATGTACCCCTAATCTGCTGCCCCTAACACCGCCGACCCCTATATTATATTTATTAACCCCTAATCTGCCGCCCCCAACATCACCGCTACCTTACCTAAAATTATTAACCCCTAATCTGCCGACCGGACCTCACCGCTACTATAATAAAGTTATTAACCCCTAATCCGCCTCACTAACCCTATAATAAAAAGTATTAACCCCTAATCTGCCCTCCCTAACATCACTGACACCTAACTTCAAGTATTAACCCCTAATCTGCCAACCGGACCTCACCGCTACTATAATAAAGTTATTAACCCCTAATCCGCCTCACTAACCCTATAATAAATAGTATTAACCCCTAATCTGCCCTCCCTAACATCACCGATACCTAACTTCAAGTATTAACCCCTAATCTGCCGACCGGACCTCACCGCTACTCTATAAAATTTATTAACCCCTAAAGCTAAGTCTAACCCTAACACTAACACTCCCCTAAGTTAAATATAATTTTTATCTAACGAAATAAATTAACTCTTATTAAATAAATTAATCCTAATTAAAGCTAAATACTTACCTGTAAAATAAACCCTAATATAGCTACAATATAAATTATAATTATATTGTAGCTATTTTAGGATTTATATTTATTTTGCAGGCAACTTTGTATTTATTTTAACCAGGTACAATAGCTATTAAATAGTTAATAACTATTTAATAGCTACCTAGTTAAAATAATTACAAAATTACCTGTAAAATAAATCCTAACCTAAGTTACAATTAAACCTAACACTACACTATCAATAAATTAATTACATAAAATACCTACAAATAAATACAATTAAATAAACTAACTAAAGTACAAAAAATAAAAAATAATTTACAAACATTAGAAAAATATTACAACCATTTTAAGCTAATTACACCTACTCTAAGCCCCCTAATAAAATAACCAAGCCCCCCAAAATAAAAAAATGCCCTACCCTATTCTAAAATTAAAATAGAAAAGCTCTTTTACCTTACCAGCCCTTAAAAGGGCCTTTTTGCGGGGCATGCCCCAAAGAAAACAGCCCTTTTGCCTGTAAAAAAAAACATACAATACCCCCCCCCAACATTACAACCCACCACCCACATACCCCTAATCCAACCCAAACCCCCCTTAAATAAACCTAACACTAAGCCCCTGAAGATCATCCTACCTTATCTTCACCACGCCGGGTATCACCGATCCGTCCAGGCTCCGAAGTCTTCATCCAAGCCCAAGCGGGGGCTGAAGATGTCCATGATCCGGCTGAAGTCTTGGCCCAAGCGGGGGCTGAAGATGTCCATGATCCGGCTGAAGTCTTGATCCAAGCGGGAGCTGAAGAGGTCCATGATCCGGCTGAAGTCTTCTATCAAGCGGCATCTTCAATCTCCTTTCTTCCGGATCCATCTTCATCCCGCCGACGCGGAACATCCTTCTTCACCGACGTCTTCCCGACGAATGACGGTTCCTTTAAGGGACGTCATCCAAGATGGCGTCCCTCGAATTCCGATTGGCTGATAGGATTCTATCAGCCAATCGGAATTAAGGTAGGAAAATTCTGATTGGCTGATTGAATCAGCCAATCAGATTCAAGTTCAATCCGATTGGCTGATCCAATCAGCCAATCAGATTGAGATCACATTCTATTGGCTGATCGGAACAGCCAATAGAATTCGAGCTCAATCTGATTGGCTGATTCCATCAGCCAATCAGAATTTTCCTACCTTAATTCCGATTGGCTGATAGAATCCTATCAGCCAATCGGAATTCGAGGGACGCCATCTTGGATGACGTCCCTTAAAGGAACCATCATTCGTCGGGAAGTCGTCGGTGAAGAAGGATGTTCCGCGTCGGCGGGATGAAGATGGATCCGGAAGAAAGAAGATTGAAGATGCCGCTTGATAGAAGACTTCAGCCGGATCATGGACCTCTTCAGCTCCCGCTTGGATCAAGACTTCAGCCGGATCATGGACATCTTCAGCCCCCGCTTGGGCCAAGACTTCAGCCGGATCATGGACATCTTCAGCCCCCGCTTGGGCTTGGATGAAGACTTCAGAGCCTGGACGGATCGGTGATACCCGGCGTGGTGAATATAAGGTAGGATAATCTTCAGGGGCTTAGTGTTAGGTTTATTTAAGGGGGGTTTGGGTTAGATTAGGGGTATGTGGGTGGTGGGTAGTAATGTTGGGGGGGGTATTGTATGTTTTTTTTTTACAGGCAAAAGAGCTGTTTTCTTTGGGGCATGCCCCGCAAAAGGCCCTTTTAAGGGCTGGTAAGGTAAAAGAGCTTTTCTATTTTAATTTTAGAATAGGGTAGGGCATTTTTTTATTTTGTGGGGCTTTGTTATTTTATTAGGGGGCTTAGAGTAGGTGTAATTAGCTTAAAATTATTGTAATATTTTTCTAATGTTTGTAAATTATTTTTTTATTTTTTGTAACTTAGTTCTTTTTATTTTTTGTACTTTAGTTAGTTTATTTATTTGTATTTATTTGTAGGTATTTTATGTAATTAATTTATTGATAGTGTAGTGTTAGGTTTAATTGTAACTTAGGTTAGGATTTATTTCACAGGTAATTTTGTAATTATTTTAACTAGGTAGCTATTAAATAGTTATTAACTATTTAATAGCTAGTGTACCTGGTTAAAATAATTACAGAGTTGCCTGTAAAATAAATATTAATCCTAAAATAGCTACAATATAATTATTTGTTATATTGTAGCTATATTAGGGTTTATTTTACAGGTAAGTATTTAGCTTTAAATAGGATTAATTTATTTAATAAGAGTTAATTTATTTCGTTAGATTAAAATTATATTTAATTTAGGGGGGTGTTAGTGTTAGGGTTAGACTTAGCTTTAGGGGTTAATAAATTTAATAGAGTAGCGGCGAGGTCCGGTCGGCAGATTAGGGGTTAATACTTGAAGTTAGGTGTGAGCAATGTTAGGGAGGGCAGATTAGGGGTTAATACTATTTATTATAGGGTTATTGAGGCGGGAGTGAGGCAGATTAGGGGTTAATACATTTATTATAGTAGCGGTGAGATCCGGTCGGCAGATTAGGGGTTAATTATTGTAGGTAGCTATCGGCGACGTTGTGGGGGGCAATAATTATAATATAGGGGTCGGCGGTGTTAGGGGCAGCAGATTAGGGGTACATAGGGATAATGTAGGTTGCGGCGGTGTCCGGAGCGGCAGATTAGGGGTTAAAAAAAATATGCAGGTGTCAGCGATAGCGGGGGCGGCAGATTAGGGGTTAATAAGTGTAAGGTTAGGGGTGTGTAGACTCGGGGTACATGTTAGGGTGTTTGGTGCAGACTTAGGAAGTGTTTCCCCATAGGAAACAATGGGGCTGCGTTAGGAGCTGAACGCTGCTTTTTTGCAGGTGTTAGGTTTTTTTTCAGCTCAAACTGCCCCATTGTTTCCTATGGGGGAATCGCGCACGAGCACGTTTTTGAAGCTGGCCACGTCCGTAAGCACCGCTGGTATTGAGAGTTGCAGTGGCGGTAAATTATGCTCTACGCTCCTTTTTTGGAGCCTAACGCAGCCATTCTGTGAACTCTAAATATCAGCGGTATTTAAAAGGTGCGGGGAAAAAAAACTCAGCGTTAGCTACGCGGTCGTTACCGACAAAACTCTAAATCTAGCCGTTTATTTGAAATGCTAGAATGTAAGTTTAGATGCTGGCCCATTTTTGTTGAACAACCTGGGTTGTCCTTGCTGATTGGTGGATAAATTCATCCACCAATAATAAAGTGCTGTCCAGAGTACTTAAACCAAAAAAAAGCTTAGATGCCTTCTTTTTCAAATAATGATAGCAAGAGAACGAAGAAAAATTGATAATAGGAGTAAATTAGAAAGTTGCTTAAAATTGCATGCTCTTTCTGAATTACAAAAGAAAAAAATTGGGTTCAGTGTCCCTTTAATGTTTTAGTTCTATTCCTTACAAAAACTGAAGCAACAAATCTGCAGCTTGAATTATTATTGCATGGAGAAGCGATCCTTTTTCCAGTAAGCAATTAGATAAAAAAATTTTTTTGCATTTTTGCTATAGTTAGGCATTACAATTAAAAATCTGTGATCTCATCTACTTATATGGAACACAATGACATTAAAGCCATTGTTATATATGCATAATATATACAAGAAATGAAGAACTCTATTGCAAAAGTATCTGTAGAGAAAATAAATATTTTATAAGCATTTAAAATTGTCTTTGTGTTTGAAAAATGTTTAAGATTTTGTCCTTGAAAAAACCTCTTGAGTATATTTTGCTTGTCTCATTTGCTGTGGCCAATTAGGGTCATATAAAAATGAGTTTCTTTACTGATTTAAACCCTAGTATCTCATTCTGTGCTTACTTTTTTGCTAAGGGTACTCTGAAGCTGAATTTTGAGAAACATTAACCCTAATTCAGGCAAAACTACATAATCTATCACAAATAATGAAATGTGTGATATAATTGTCAGGTGTGCAGTATTTTACAGGGCAGTCCAGTATTTTAAATGGCTATCCAGTATTATATAAATGGACACCATTGTGTATTATCAGTGGCCTTATCTGAAGTCCCATACTGGTATATACAGTAACTGACAGAGGCTGCAATCAATTGATTAGGATGAATTAAGGTCCTATATGTTATGTAGGACCTGGTTATGGAGGTTCTGTGAGGTAAAGAGTAATGCTATAATAACAAAACTGTCACTGTAAAAGAGGTGACAGATAAATAAGGTTGCCAGTATTGAACTGGATAGTCCAGTATGTTTTTGTGCAAAAATTGTGCATGTCCCACACTCACTAGAGAGAAGAAAAAGCACACTTTGTTAATTGCATATGCTGCAAAGCCGAACTTACAATATTGCGAGTGATAACCTATTCCCTCATAGGAGTCAATGGAGCAAAAAGAGCTGAAAACACCCCACTCTTGCGCAAACCTGTTTATATGTGTATATATGTCTGTAATTACATATACAGGTGGCCCTCGTTGTACAACGGTTCAATTTACACCGTTTCAGAATAACAACCTTTTTTTCCAGTCATGTCACTGCTATTGAAAAGCATTGAGAAGCAGTGCATTTATTAAAATAGCCAGTAGGTGGAGCTGTTCGCATGTGTTTCAGCAAAACCAAGCAAGCCGAAATTAATCAGTTTAACCAGAGCTATAGAGCAGATTTCAAAGGAACAAGATCTTACTGTCTAAAAATCAGTCCAGATTGGAATGCATAGAAAGAACTGTTTGCAGAAAAATGCAAGTGAAGTCTGTGTTGTGTGATTATTTTATTAGGTTTATAATGCTGTTTTAGCAAATGTTTTTGTTCATTTAACTTAGTTTAATTATATATTCTGTGTTGTGTGATTATTTTATTAGGTTTATAATGCTGTTTAGCTTTTAAAGTCTTCATTTCCAAGCTTTAAAAATAATGTATTAGGTGTTACTTATTACAATTTTGAGAGGGTTCTCCCTCACTTCCCATTGACTTACATTATAAACTGGGTTTCAGTTTACAACGGTTTCGATTTACAACCATTCCTTCTGAAACCTAACCCCGGCTTAAACTGAGGGCTACCTGTATACACATAAATACATATGCACACATACACAAATATATATAATATATATATATATATATACATATTTAGACATGTATATGTATGTATCTCAATGTTAGAGCCCTTTGCAGCCCTGAGACCTCAAATCTTTGAGCCCTTAAAACATTTTTGTGCAATATTTTCTTTTAATAAGTTTTATTAGATGGTGTTATTATGAGTGTAACTGTACTTTGTAATGTATTTTTTATGTGTTTTGTGACACTTTTTTGTTTTGCTAAACAGTAAACCAGAGCTCTGAGGTCACAGTAAGCTGACACGCATTAACTTTAATTGTGCTCAAGCAATAGGGGGATATTTGTCAAAGGTCTGGCGGACCTGATCCGACAGTGCGGATCAGGTCCGCCAGACCTGAATACGCTCTCCATATTCAGCATTGCACCAGCAGCTCTTGTGAACTGCTGGTGCAACGCCGCCCCCTTCAGATTCGCGGCCAATCGTCTGCCAGCGGGGAAGTGTCAATCAACCCGATCGTACTCGATCAGGTTGATTTTTTCAGTGATGTGTGTCCGCCTGCTCAGAGCAGGTAGACAGGTTAATGGAGCAGCGGCCTTTAGTTTGCGGGCTCGCCAGAAACACGGGCCCTCAAGCTCCATCCGGAGCTTGATAAATGGGCCCCATAGTGTTTACTTTCAAATTGTAATACGAGCAGAAAACCCGACACGTGCAAACACCCGCAATAAACCTCTTTTCACGTGCACATAACTGTTATGCTAAGAAATAAAAGGTTTCTTTTCTTTTTTTTTCTTTTTTTTCACGAGTGCTTGTGTTAGTGCCTTCGGGTTGAAACTGAAACTGGCTCTTAAAGATACATAATTTGTTTTATATACAGTATATATATATATATATATATATATATATATATATATATATACACACACCATATTGTCCTGAGTATAGGCCGCACTTTTTTCCCCTAGTGCAGCCTATAATCTGGTGCGGCCTATATTCGGGACAATACAATATATATATATATATATATATATATATATATAATTTTAAAGACTCAACTGAATATAGGGCTATTCCTCACTTTTTCCTGGGCTGCTTTTTATTCCCAGTCTGACCCTTATTAAATCAATTCTTAATTATTATTATTAACGGCCATGGGGATAAATCACTCCTCATTGTTAAAAATATGGAAGGTGTTGGGCAGGGATTGTGTTGGGCCTAGGGTGGAGCCAGGGCCACCATCAGGGGGTGAACAAGGTGACTCCTGTCAGGGGCCCAAGGGGGCCCATGAGACAAGCACAACTATTATTTAAATAAAATACATTTTTTTTTTTACATTTTGGCAGCCACCATAGGACACTACAGCAGAGTGCTATTGAGCGTGGGAAATGTCATTACAAGGAGTAAAGCATTAGCATTTGAGTGTGCACTAAACCACTATGCACAGTGTGAGACAGACATGGCACTTCAGCTTGTACGTGCATGTCTGAGTCAGACAGCAGATCACTTTCATTTGCAGAGTAGGTAGGACTTACTTAGTAAATGTTTTTTATTTATTTGTGCAATTTTGGATTGTAACTTCAGTGTGGTAGTTGTATTGTAGGGCCAGGGGTCCATAAAAACATTTTGTTAGCAATATGTAGCAGTGTATTTATGATTATTTGACAATGCTTTAGAAATTCTATATTTAAAACCATGCAGAAATGTTTCCTCCTCAGTACATAAATGGTAGGTGCCTTTTTGGCAGATATGATTTTTTTTAAAATTTATATATATATATATATATATTACATTCCAGTTTACTGCCCCTTTATGCAAGGACTTTCCAGATGCCAGGAGGCATTTTAACTAAGATTTGTACATCTGCATAAACTGTTTTACTCTCAGGCTAAGATTGCTCAGTGTTTGAAATGAGACAGGTTAACTTAACACTGTTCAGTTTACACTACAGCTGACTTAATTTTGAAATACATACAAACAAGCCTAAATCCTGCATTTAACCAGATCTAATGGTATGAGACTGAGTACCACAGTCTATGGTTCCACCAAGACCAGCATTTTCAAAATCCATAAGTACAGCTGACAGATGGGAACATTTGTATACCAGATTTGAAGTGGTTCTTGGTTGGGGAAAATGGGGGGGGGGGGGGGAACCCCAAACACATGTCAACCTTTCAAAAGTACTTTTCTTCATCTACCCATTCTGACAGATCAATAATGTACAATTTTGAATTCACAGAAGTATTTTTGTTTGCACATTTATAAATATGATTCTTTAAAAAGTGATCTCTTAATTTCTGCATGTCACACACTGTTGATTTAGGGGATGGCAATGTGCAGAAAATGTACCTCCTGTGGGTGTCTGTGTTTATGTCTTTATGCTTTGGTTAGTGTCTCTATGAGTGTGGGTCTCTCTGTGAGGGTTTGTGTGTCTGTCTTTGTGCATTTTCTGTGGATGTCTCTGTGAGGGTGTGTGTGTATGTATGTTTTTGTGTGTTTTCTGTGGGTGTCTGTTAGTGTGTATGTCTGTGTGTTTTTTGAGGCTGTCTCTGTTGGTGTTTCCTTGGGTGTAAGTTTGTGTGTGTGTGTCAGGCTCAACTATCATTTCTGAATGAATTACAGTGTTACTAAAATATATAAGTTTGTAGCTACGGAAAACAGGAGAACTGTGCTCACTATGGTTTGTAGTAAATGAGCAAGTACCTGAAATGTAGCAGCGATACTGAGCTATAAGATACACAGTACAAAGTTTCACTTGGCAACAACTCACTGACAATGGTAATTCAGAATAAGTTACTTTCACTTTAAGATATTACTCTGCGGTAAGAGATCAGCATGAAACAAATGGTAGCAAGCTGTGTAAGTTCTGTTAGTATAATCAGAGGTAAGTTTTGAGAGCATTTAGGCACTGTTAGATTGCAAGGAGGAATTAGTTCTGAGGCAAAATGTTCAACATAACTTATGCATAAAGATAGTCAAAGCAATTTGGAATACAGAGTACTTGCGGTAAGACTGGAGTGGTCTGCAGTATTTGGTTTATGGAGTAATGTCTGGAAAGCATGCTGCTGATTTAGCTGGAGGAATACAGACAGCGTTTGTGAGTAGCGGAATAGAAATCCAGTCTGCTGATCAGGTGAGGTCTTTAGAAGTGTTGGAAGTACACAGACAGCGTCTGTGCCAAGTGGAATTAGATTCCGGTAAATCGATGGTAACGAAAGTTCAGGATGCAAAAACTACTCTCAAGGAGAGTAAACAAATAAGGCTCAGGTTATTCTCAATAATCAAGCAATTTGGGAGAGCAGGAAGTGGAATTTTATAGGGTGAAAAGGTGAATGGGAGGTATTTGGAATTTAAAGGTATAGAGATGTTACAGTGTGTGTGTCCATTGCCTGTTCCTTTTTAGGATATTTTGACCTTACTACTGATTATTCACATCTTTCTACAGACTTTGAGACTAATGAGACCTTTCTGAAATCACCAATCAACCACTTAAGCTTTAAATTATTGTTTAGTCAGTTTGGGAACCTTCCTTTCAGCCACTGCATGCTGTTGTCATCATATAGTTGTCATCTTCCTTGACAAAAAGATAATCAGAACTCCATATTTTGTCTTGTAAATCTCCTCTTTTTTTTACAAAACTGTAGTATACCTCATTACTTGTTAGGTCAATGTAAACAAGTGCTGAGTGTCTGAATGTGTTTGTTTCTTTGCATGTCTGCTAGAGTGTCTGTATGTGAATCCTTATGTGTGTCTGTTTCTGTGTTTGTGTGTTAATACATTTCCAACATTTCCAAGTTTGACTACACTAAAGATAAAAAGTGCATGGGGAGGGGCCCTGATCAATGGTTAAGTCAGGAGGGGTCCTGATCAATGGTTAAGTCAGGGGCCCCAAAATTTCTAGTGGCGGCCCTGGGTGGAACAAACAGTAGGAGATGGACTAGTGCATGACCCCATATACTAGCTTGGCATAGGTAAAATAATACATATAGATTATTCTAAGATTAATTTGCAAAAAAATTATAATAGAACATAAAGAAATTATCCAGTTGAACAGAGACAAATGGCTGTCCATCAAATAAAGTGTGCCATAGTGAAATTAACCAAATAAACCCCTTATTTAATTATATCAGATAGGCACGTGAATGGGTGTCCAGAGGTGGAAACATGAAAAGGCAAATGCTCCCTCTCCTGAGAATCTGAGTATTATCACCAAAATGAGTCACTTTGTTATGTCACTGAGTCACCATTTTTAAAATGCTGTGCAGCACATGGGGTCGATCCGATATAAATCGTCGCCCGCAAAAGCCGGCGACGCCAATAATTGCGCGGATTTGGTATCCTATATACGGCGTAAGCTAGAAGTTACGCGCGTAGATTTCTGGCGTCGCCCGTAGTTTTTTGGCCCATAGACTGACATACAAAACACGCGCAATTTGCTATCCAATATACGGCGTAAGGACTTACGCGCGCAGATTTTACAAAATCTACGCCATTCTCAGCTCGCCACAAATTGAAGGCGCAGGTACCCTTGCACTGACTTAGAAACCAACGTAACTCTCAGAAGGCCTAACAAATGCATGCCTAACAATATACATAGCAGCAGCTTGTTCACAAATAGTTAACCTCTTAAAAGCATTTATTATTCCTGCCCCTGCAAGTGTGTCAAAGCAATCACAAACAGCACAACCTCTCACCTGCAGACTTAAAACACCTGCAAATGCACACCCTCATTAGCCACCATGTTTCCCTTGCAGTATATTGCATTTAGAGTCAGACAGCGTCGTGGGGCACAAGGGGTGCTTGAACCCCTACAAGCCCCTGTTTTGGATGGTATCCCTGCTGCTGAGGTCCCTGGTCATGGTGCTGTAGCTGTCCCTGCTCCAGCTGCTGCTGCTGCCCTCCCTGCTCCTCCTGCTGTTGTCCCTGTTCCTGGTGCTCCCCATGCTGCTGTTGCTGCAGCTGCCCATAGGCCAGCAGGGCCTATAAGATGAAGGCATCAGCAGAGGGGAAGAGCACCAAGGGTACACAGGGTTAGGGTCACCCTGTTTGGGATGACAGAAGTGGAGGTCAGGGAAAAATATCGCTTGACATCTGCAAGCCTCATTAACCTATATGAGGTGTTGAAGGATGAAATTGACCCGAGGAACCGAGCTCTGACTGGTATGCAGAAGCTGTTGTGTGTTGTACACTTCCTGGCAACTGGCTCATACCAGTCAACAGAGGGGCTTGTGTCTGGCCTAGCGCAGTCTACCTTCTCCAGGATTCTAGGGGAGGTTCTGACTGCTCTAGATAACCAGACACAACGATACATTCATTTCCCCCATACCCCCCAGGAATGGAACCGTCTTAAACAAGGCTTCTATCGACTGGGGGGTATTCCTAATGTCATGGGGGCAATTGATTGCACACATGTGTGTATTGTGGCCCCACATGAGGAGACAATCCTCTATATTAACAGGAAAGGGTTTCACTCATTGAATTGCCAGATGGTCTGCGATACCAATCTGAAATTCTTACATGTGTATGCAGGCTTCCCAGGGAGTGCACATGATTCCTACATCCTGCGCCAGACCTCCTTATTCAATATGTTTGAAAATGGAACACTTTCGGGAGGATGGCTGCTTGGTGAGTACCTTCATTCTGTCTGTATATTTCTAATAAAGGGACACTAAACACATATTGTCATCTCATGTGTCAGATAGAGAATACAATGTTAAACAGCATTACAATTCACTTCTCTTATATCATTTTATTCATTCTTTAAATATATTGATTTTATAAATTATAATTCACATATATGAGCCAATCATATGAGGCTTCTATGTGCAGCCACCAATCAGCAGCTATTGAGCATATCTAATATGCTTGTCATCAAGAGTTATCTATAGAATGGAGAAAATGATCTAATCGAAGTTAATTATCAAGCTGCTAACAATTGCAGGTTCTTATTAAATGGACAGTCTAGTATAAATTGCACTTCCATTATTCAGATAGGCCTTTTAATTTTAATTAACTATCCTGATTACTTCCATTAATGTTTTGATTAAATCTATCTTTTATATGTGATTCATGTTGTGTCCCTTTAAAGCACATGATGTACCTGTAGTAATCCAAACACATATGTTACATGACAGGTGACGCAGGGTACGGCTGCAGACCATGGCTATTAACCCCCTTGGTGCACCCCATTACGGAGCCACAACTCAGGTACCAGGAGGCACACATAAGAACAAGGAATGCCATTGAAAGGAGCTTTGGCCTATTAAAAACCAGGTTCAGGTGTCTGGATGTTACAGGCGGAGCACTACAGTATAACCCCAACAAAGTGTGTTCCATTGTCAATGCTTGCTGTATTCTACACAACATTGCTGTGGACACACGTTTGTTGGTGGACATTGACCCAGAGCAGCAGCAGCAGCTGGTTCCTGTACTTGAGGATGTGGACAGGGGGACACTGAGGGGGAATGAAGTGAGGGATTATGTCATCCGTGAATACTTCACCTGTAAGTTACTTATTCATAATTACAGTAAACCGTAACATTCACATGTATTATGATGTTTGACAGTACCTCACCAACCATTGCATGTGTATATATCATGTCTTGCAGAATGTAAAATTTTGGATTTCCACTGCATGTAAGTGAAACTACTACATCCCAACCCCCTTCCCTTAAAGGGACACTATACCCAAACATATTGTTTCATGATTAAGGATAGAGAAGATAATTTTTAAAAAACTTATAATTTAAATCAATTACCTATTTTCATTATTTATTTAGATATACTTTAATGAAGACATAGAAATGCACACAGTGAAGAAATCGCAGGAGGCATCTATATACAGCTAATAATCATCAGCTACCAAGCATATCTCGATATGGTTTTCAGCAAAGAATATCAATAGAATGAAGCAACAGAAATAATAGAATGAAATTATAGTTTATTTTTGAAATTATCTTCTCCTTCAAAATCATGAAGTAAAAATATTTGCTTTCATGTCCCTTTAACAACCCTAATAACTGTATATTTATAATTTGTTTAATTCATGTTTAGTTCACTATCATTAAGAATGAGGATAATGGATATTTATACCTTATGTTCACACCTTCTTTAAATATATTATTAGTTATATATACCAACGTGTCAATTTATATTGGATGTGAGAAACCTTGATGTACATCTTAGAAGTTAATATTACTATATGTACCGTTGAGACACAACCATGTGATGTTGTTTATTGAGCATGAATATGTCATAAACATTATAATAATACCTTTTTGGTCCATTTCAACACAGGTATTATTATATGTTTTACCAATATTACTGTACTAAAACACAACTCACATGGATGTGGATGACAATTAGATAGTAAATAACAGAGGACAAGATTTTCAATGAAATTGAATAATATTTTTTTTTTTTTAGGCCTCTTAGATGAGGGGCCTGGTGTGGGTCTTCTGCCTCTCCTGGGTTGTGTGGATCCAGTAGGAGTGCTGGTCACAGAGGAGATACTTGATGCCATGTCCTGCTGTTGGGTGAAATGCTCCACCAAAGCCCCCAACAGTTGATTCTGTTCCCTCCATCTTTGGTCACTTTGGATTTGCATGTCCGATATTACACGCAGCATTTGGTTTTGATTTTGGACCATAGCTGATACCGATGCTGCCATGTCCCTTTGCAGCTCATTCGACCTCTGTTGCAAACGGTGTTGGCTTCTATGGAACCTGTGTTGTTCCCTCTGCATTTTTTGACACGTTTCCGTTAGAGTCTCACAGGTCAAAGTTTGCCTCCTCTGTAGTGAGATATATTCATCACCCATGGCAGAACTCAATTGATCCATGGGCTCTTCATCAGCAGGGACAATAGGCACTCTTTCAATTACGTGTTCCTCAGCTGGAGGTGCCGGAACAATAACCTCAGTTGGAGGTGCCGGAACAATAACTTCAGTTGGAGGTGCCGGAACAATAACTTCAGTTGGAGGTGCCAGAACAACAACCTCAGTTGGAGGTGCCGGAACAATAACCTCAGTTGGAGGTGCCGGAACAATAGCCTCAGTTGGAGGTGCCAGAACAACAAGCTCAGTTGGAGGTGCCGGAACAATAACCTCAGTTGGAGGTGCCAGAACAACAACCTCAGTTGGAGGTGCCGGAACAATAACCTCAGTTGGAGGTGCGGGAACAAAAACAGCAGCTGGACGTGCAGGAACAGATATCTCAGCTGGAGGTGCAGCCACAGGAATATGAGCTGGAGGTGCAGGGCGATGGATTACAGTTGGTGGAGCCCTTCCAACTGAAGATGATGGTCCAGATGTCGGGATGGACCGATAGTCCCAATGGCCGCTGGTGTGCATCCACTCAGCCTGCTGGTATACTCCTGTAGTGCCCTGATATTCTTGGGGGGGGGGTAAATACATCTACCCTTTGGGGCTGGCGGGGCTCCCCCTCCAAGCCATAGGAATATTCCTCGTGCCAGGGCTCCTGCCAGGTATCCTCCTCTAATGCAGGTGGCATGATATGTGGATTTTCGATTGACGCAGTACAAGCCATGTCATGCCTGGCATACTCCTGCTGTCTTATCTGTACCGGTGGTTGTGGTGGACATATATTTAGAACCGGTGTTGGGGGATTCATGGGCGTAGGCACCCTGGTGACTGGAGGTTCTGTGGAGGAGTCAAATGATGAGAGGGATTAGTACAGTCACATATCTATCCATGTGGGCATACAATTTACATGCTAGGGCCTATCCACATTCTCATGTCAAACTCTATAACATGCATGTGCACATTGAGATTTGTGATATGAGGGTTTGTAATATGCTAATTATACATGTATGTGTTTCATACAATAGTTCTGTGTACATGTCAGTGATGGAGAAAATGTGTTCTTTAAGTGACACTATGGTTGTGATGACTATGGTGTCCATTTACTGAAAGGTCTACATGTGGCTTGTGGCCTGTGTTACTCTGAGACATGTTAGTATTTCACTATTCTACCTCATATCATGATTTTCAATGTGTTAAGTAGCATTAAATGGACATGCAAACCATATTTATTATTTCATGATTCAGCTAGCCAAGCATGGAATTTAAAAAAAATTAAAATTTACTTCCAGTAGCTAATATGCTTCATTATCTTGATATTCTTAGCTGATATGCATTTCTAGATAGGCTCAGAAGCTGCTGATTGGTGGCTGTACATCAATGCCTCGTGTGATTGCCTCACCCATGTGCATTGATATTTAATAAACTAAGATTTTCAAAATAATAATTAAAAATAGATAATGGAAGTAAATTTTGATGTTGTTTAAAACTGTATTCTCTATCTGAATAATGAAATAAATTCTTTGTGTTTCATGTCCCTTTAATGTTAAATATCATTGTATATTTAGTTGTTAGTAATCAAAATACCATGATCCTCATTGTGTACATGAATGTGTGACAATATAGGATGTTATAACTCAAATACATATTATACTAGTGTGTGGGATGTTACTCACCAGCATGCTGTGCTGATGTTGCAGTCCCTGAGTCACGAGCCCCTGGAAGTCCACGGACTGCTGTGAGGCTCAGGGACCTACGAATGAGCTCCTGCCACTCATTGTATTCGGCCTCATAGTGAGGCCCACCTTCTGTTGCCCTCTGGGAGATTGCTTCCTGGCCCATCCTCTCCTTGACTCTCCTCTTGCAATCATTCCATCTCTTCTTAAGGCCGTCAACATTCCTCCTCTGTTGGGACACACCATTGACGGCCTCCACCACCTTCTGCCAAGCATCTTTACGCCTCCGGGCAACTCCTTTGCCCTTCTCTTGTCCAAAGAGGGCATTATGGTTCTCCAGGACAGCCTGGACGAGAGCGAGGTTTTCGGCAAAACTGAAATTGGGACACCTCATACGCTCCTCGTCCTGGGCTGCCTGGCTCCCTCCCTGGGATGTCCCTGGTGTGGGTTCCTCCCTATCCTCTCCCTCCTCCCCCCTTCTATCCCCATGTGCACCCTCTATCCCTCTTCTCAGTGTGCCTGGCCTTTGGGCAACCCCACTCCCATCCTCCCTTCTGGCTCTCCCTCTCCCCACTCCGCTCACTCCCTGACGGGGACCCTGCTGCTCCTCCTGTACATAATCCTCTCCCTGCGACTCCCCTTCCCTCCTCCCCCCAGCCCTATCTCTCCCTGACATCCTCACACTACACACACTCACACACTCACATTCACTCCCACTTCAATCACACACAATCACAACCAGACACTCAGCCTTTCAAACTGTAAAAGATAAATAAAAAGTGTTGGGTGTTATAAAAAAAAAAGTGTTGTGTATTTTGTATATGTGTGTATGCAAAATGTGTGCAATATGAAAAAAAGTGTAAGTAAATGTACTGGCTTAACAATCCAACCAACAATCCGACCTAACTAACTTGATGATGCTCCTTTCTCACTACTCTTACCACTAATCTCTATACTCGCTGTAGTGTGCTGTAGCTCCAAGAACCAACCAAACACACTAAAGAAATGGCGGCTGCGCAGGTGTTTAAGTATGATTTTTGAATCTCGTCATTACGTGGCGCATCTCTTAGAACTGGCGTTATTTTTTACGAGTCGTAGGCTAATTTGCATAAAACTACACTTTATTGAGACTTTACGTGAACAAAAAACAGGCGCAAGTACTTGCGACGACTAAAAGGTGTATTTGCGCACATTTTGCCTGCTCGTCGGTTTTTCTCACTTACGCCAGTTTAGCATCTGACGGCGGTGAATATTGGATAGCTCGAGTTGCGAGCTGAAACTGCGGGCGACGCGGGTTACCTCGCTTGCGCAGAAAACTACGACCTATATCGGATCGCGCCCCATGTGTTCAACAAGAAACTCCTTATGCACATTTCTGCACACACCCATGGGCAAGCACTACCATGAATGATATTTTTCTTATTGTATATTATTATTTATTTATTTAGTTTCTACTTTTGTATTATAAAAGGACAAGTGGCAACATTCCCAAGGTTTTGCAATTAGAGACAATAAATGTTTAAAGGGACATGATACCAAGATCTTGAAGCACTTGAAAGTGAGGCAGCATAGCTGTAAAAATCTTACTAGAAAATATCACCTGAGCATCTCTGTGTAAAATAGGAAGATATTTTACCTCAAATGTGCTAAGTATTCACACCCCACTGTAAAGAGACTTTAAGCAGCTAATCAGGATGCTTGTCCCAGGACTTCCGAGGTAGAGTGCATATGGCATGTGCAGGCACAGTCATGTTATTTCCCTATTCATTTTAAGGAAGTTTACTATGAAATCTCACAAGATTTCAATGAAATCTCATGATATCACAGCAAAGCAAAGGATGACATCTGCACTGCTGATTGGCTATTGTTTTGGGGGTTTTCAGCTTGCAGCTGGACAGTAGCTGAAGTATAACTGTTAGCAGAGCACTTACTCTGGTTAGCTGAATAAATTCTGAGGTAAAACTTCTTCCTTTTATGCTGCATCACTTTCAAGAGATTTAGTATATGGGCATTATGTCCTTAAATAAATATCTTAAGATGGTGTTTTTAAATCACTAATGTTAATGTGTTGTGGTTATCGGGTAATTTTATACCTGTAAAAGTACTACCTAAAAGGTTGAGAAACACTGACTTAAAGGGACATAAAACCCCAAAATGTTCTTTCATGATTTAGATAGAACATAACATTTTAAACAACTTTCTAATTTACTTCTATTACCATATTTTCTTAATTTTCATGTTATCCTTTGTTGAAAAGCAGAAATGTAAGCTTAAAATTGTGCACGTGTCTGCAGCACTATATGACAGCAGTTTTGCAGCAATGTTTTACATTAGCAGGAGCACTAGATGGCAGCACTATTTTCTGTCATGTATGCACCAGACATGTGCACACTACCTATCTAGATATCTCTTCAACATAGCTTAACATGCAAATAAAATAAATTTGATAATAGAAATAAATTGGAAACTTTTAAAAAAAATTGTATTCTCTATCTGAATCATGAAAGAAAAAGTTTGGGTTTAATGTCCCTTTAAGCATGGTTGATTAAACTAAAGTATAAAAAACTGCAGTATGCATCTATGTTCTTTATAACGTAAGAGTAATGATAATAGGCTACTTTTGCTCTTATTTTAACATTGTGGATAATACTTTTATTTACAAGAATAGTCACGCATGCAAAGAAGAATGCATAAACAATACTATATGATCGCCATCTAGTGACAAAATCCCAGAATGCAGGACATTTTCCAAATTAAATCTTTGTAGTAGTTTACATTCTTTTATAAATTGAATTATTAGACTTGTGCAACCTAGAAAATTTAGTTTGTCAGATCTTTTGTAACAAATATTCGGGGAAATTCCTTTATCCGAATATTCTGTGGCTGCACTATTCTATATTTGTTTTGTTTTAAATGTTTGAACTAAACAAATACTGAATATTCGTTAAATATTTACAGTATTCTAGTTGATGTTTGATTAACATTCTTTTTAAGGTTTGGGGCTTGCCTTTATGAGAGGAGGAGTGGGTATGGAAATATTTCTTTTAGCTGCCTGTCCTTGGGGAGCGTTGGATGTAAGTCTCTTGCAAATTTTCTTAAAATATGTAATTGTGAGTTATAGACTATGACTGTTATTTTCTAGTGTTGGCCGGTATTGCAAGAGTTTGGTGGCTCTCTGAACTTCTTTTTCTATTATCCTTGGGTGGCAGCCTTGGTTCCTGAGTACACTTTAAGTGATTTTAAATGTGAATCTCTGTCAGTTTAGTTTCAGCAGTATCTTATGGGTTGGTTGTAAATAATGGAGTGTTTGGTGTGTTTTAGATGGAAGATATCATATTTAAAATAGGAGGGACAGTCTGTGGGTTTGTGATAGATGGAAGTATGTATGATATTCTTCTTGATGTAAATGACTTTGCTTTCGAAAATTGATGTGTGTCCTGGAGTTTAGGGAGAGTTTTATAGTGGGATGAAATTCATGAAATCTTTTGTGGAAATTAATTAATTGTTGTTCACCGGCTCTCCATATTATTAGACTGTCATCAATGTCTTATTCTGCAGGAGACAGTTTATGGGCTAATATAGCATAGCAACTTTTTGAGATAGGGTTGTGGCGGCTTAGTGGTTAAGAATTATGGGGAATATTGGGATGGGTGTTGTGGTAGTTTAGGACTTAGGGGTTAATATAGTTTAGTGGGTTTTTGCAATGCGGTTGTGGCAGTTTAGGGGTTAATATAGTGTATCAGGTTTTTGCGAGGGAGGTTGTGTTAGTTTAGGGGTTAAAGGGACATTAAATATATTTGAGATGGTAATATTATATGATAAATCGTATATATAAAAAACCTTTTCAGTATACTTTCATTATTTATTTTGCACCCTTTTCCTTTCATTCCAATGTGAAATTGTAGTATTTCAGTTTCTATTAGAAATGGAAGTACAGAACACTGTTATATTCCACACAGCCATTGGCTAAACACTCTAGTGACCAATTTATAACTGTCCATAATTGGTCACAGCAGAGAAAGTAACCTAAGTTACAACATGGCAGCTCCCATTGTTTTATAGACACTAAAACTTTACACTTATTTTGTCAATATTTAAACAACTAATGAAACTTTAAAAAAATACACATGTACATGTTATTCATAGACTAATCTTTTCTTTGAATGCAGTTTTTTTTTTCATTAAAAGATTAACAAATGAACTAATGTAATACGTTCACTCATTCTTTTAATTTGTGAAGCCTGCTGTTAGTTTATTCGGTTCTGTGCTGAATGAGCTATGTCTATGTACTTTAGGGCTACACAATTAATGAAACATAACTTTTAGTAAATAAATTAAAACTTAGGATACGGCTGGTAAGGGTTGTGGTGTTGGCTTAAAATCTCTCACATCTCCTGTCCAATACTGTTCTTCCAATACTGCATTGCTGCCACTAGGTGAAGTGATTGTGAAACCTCTGCAGGAGTCTAGGTACACTTCCCTGTTGCTGCAGTTTGTAGGGAAGAAAAACAATGTTGCACCAATATGGAAAATTCCAACAGCAGCACATGGAGGTACAGCTGGCTTTGAATTGCTGAGTCTGGACACCAATGACCAGCAGGACCAGCAGGTGCACCCTTGGCAGCATTAGTACAGGTAAGCACATTACACAAATCTTAAAAGTCCTATCTGCCACAACCCCCTCAGAGCCTTGTTCTGTCAAAAATGTGCTTTCCTGGCCACAAAATTCAGACATCTGGGCCAATCAAACACGTGGGTGTTCTTCCTTTCCCTCCCCTTTCTCCTCCAAAACATATAGGCATATTTTACCATATGCTCCATGTATTATGCTGTCTCACTTTAGATCCTTGGGTCCTTCAAATGGAATTGCAGATAAAGTTTGTCTGAATGCTATCTAGAATTCTCCATTCAGATCTTGACAGTAACATGTTTCTGGTCTGGAAGATTTTTCTTTGCTATCATTTCACAATGACTCCCCTGTTTTGTTTGATATTGTGTCTTCAAGATGGGGGACATTCATAAGTTGCTCCTGGTCAAGTGGCTAACTCATCTAGACTAGCTGGATACATATCTCACAGTCCCTATTCCTTCACCATCCCTTTCTTTAGTTTTTCTGAATTGGTTATCATACCCTTTAGTCTCAGTTCAGCATCATGATGTGGCTGCATCTACTTTTGCTTGATAATTTGCCTAAAAAATATCCTCATAATATCAAAAGATCAAACAGCTTTGTCAAGTAATGCTTCAGATACAATTACCCCCTTACATTTATTCATTTGTTTTCTTTTCAGGTTGCAAGATTTGTGGGTATTGTCATTGATTCCAGGAAGGCTGTTATATATTACCCCTTCCCCAAAACAAATTAGATCAGATCAAGGCCACTGGAACACAGAGCAAATCACTTTTCTGTCCAAGCACGCATCTTCTCAGTGACAAGTGGAGTGCTGTTCGAATGTAAAAAACAGGAATCAATGGCTGAGTGGCTCAGCTCATCACAAGCCCTTACTGACGCACTGAATGTTAACAGCATAGTGTTTCATCAGAGGCCGGGGGTAAGAGAGTAATGAGACTAAACTTAGTAGCTGAACTCTCTCTAAAACTTTAATCAGCTAAGTACTAGAAAGTAACTGTAAGTTTATAAATCTGAATATCAAAGACATACCTTTGTACAAGTTTAGTCTCGCTATCCAGATGAATGCAACTTGCATAAGATACTTAATGCAGTTCTCCTGATAGCAGATGTATCCAAGGTAAAGATAATTCTTAGTCAGACAGTCTGGGTCAAGGCCTCACAGGGAAAAAAGCAGCACAAAATCATTTAACAAATGCAGAGTCCACAAATAAGACAAGTCAAATACCTAGTCAGTCGCAAACAAGGGGATAATACAAAAGTGTAGTCAGGGGAAGCAGAAGTCAAACCAGTATGTCCAAGTATTAATTGCCAGATTATGAGGTTTAGTAGATAAATACACAAACCACCACATGCTACAAACACATAGCTAATATAGATTACTGTAATTAAGGCCTAATTGATCTTCTATGCCTCCTTAAAGGAACAGTACGTCTAACAGCAGCAGGAAAAGAAATCACTCTTTTAGACATACACTCATCATGACTGGAACGATGAACACAGCTTTACAAGCTTCCTCTCATTATCAGTTTAGGACATTTTCCAGCTCCCTTGTGCTATCAGATACCACCAAAAACGTTCTTATTTTTAATTAACTAAATTAACAGGGTAAGGACAGAAAAAAGGTTGCTTTTACATGTGGATTATTTTAATAGCAGTTCCATCTATGCTGTGAATAGAATTTATGTTAGAATTTGATGCCAATCTTTTTTGTTCCGTAGTCACTTCAACAGGTTTTCCTTTCACATGAATTATTACAAATTCTAAACAGGTTCTTTTGCAATCTGCAGTTTGAACAAAGATCACACATTTTGTTGTGTCTCTTCAAAACTTTTGGCAAAATAACTGTATTAACAGGTTGACCTCACTAACTTAAAGGGACAGTATATTATAAAATTGTTTTTCCCTTAATGTGTTTCCAATTACTTTTTTTTACCAGCTGCAGAGAATAAAATGTATGAAATTTGCTTTTTAAGGCTTATTTGTGTATATGAATTAGCTGATTTTGTGTTTAGAAGCCACAACCTAATAAAATGGGTTGAGCTTGCAGGTATAATCAGATCACATTGTGTACATATACCTGCATTTTTATCTTATATCTGTCTGTAAACCAAAGACCAATACTAGGAGAGAACAATGGAAAATTAACATTGTATTACCTTATCTCTTCTATACCACACTGGCAGTGTAATTTCTTCTTCTGGCTGTGTTAACACAGCTTGGCCTTATGGCCAAAAACTTTCAGGATAGGTGGAGATACCACAGGCTAAATCAACTATTTCAAATGCCAATATAAAGGTAATGGGAAAACTTGTAAACAAATTAATACACTCCAGCAGGTAAAGGGAATCATTGGGAACAAATTAAAGGGGAGTACATGTTTTAGTAAACTGTCCCTTTAACAAATTTGTTTTGTATAAGAATATTTCAGCCCCCGCCTTATATATACCTGGCAAAGACAATATTCTAGAATCTAGTATAATGTTGTACAGAATATTTTTCCCCCTCTTCATTACAGATGAGGACTTTTGTAATCAGAATTCTTGGTTAAAGACACAGAAAGTCTGACTGCAGATGCTTTTCTGCAAGAATGGCAAAACCACTAACTTACTCTTCCCACTTTTTGTTATGATTGCCATGTTAATCATATATCCGCAGACAAGGTAAGACTTTAATGTTGGTGATATTGTTCTGACCAACCTAATCTGGGGCCCCAAACACTCAAAACTGTTATGCTTGATCATGCTTGATCTTTATGGCTTTGTAAAAGTCTTCAGTGTAGGTGGCAAACTTTCTTTCAGAATCCCTTATTGAAGGCAAACATAATACTACTGTTAAAAAACTTTTGTTCTGCCCTTGGGACAGGGAATGTTTTTCCCAATAAGAAAATTCACAGTCTCTAAATTTATTTTATGCATTATTAAACTTAAAGGGACAGTCTACTTGAAAATTGTTTTGTTTAAAAAGATAGATGATCCCTTTTTGCATAACCAAAATTTTTATATTAATACACATTTTACCTCTGTGATTACCTTGTGTCTAAGTCTCTGCAGACTGCCCCCTTATCTCAGATTTTTTGTCACAGACTTACATTTTAGTCATTTAGTGCTGACTTAGAAATAACTCCACGGGAGAGAGCACAATGTTATCTATATGACACACATGAACAAGTACTGTCTAACTGTAAAAACTGTCAAAATCCACTGAGATAAGAGGCGACCTTCAACGGCTTAGAAATTAGCATATGAGCCTACCTAGGTTTAGTTTTTAAAGGGACAGTCTACACCAGTATGTTTATTGTTTCAGTTATTTTGACAGACTTGCATTTAAGCTAATCAGTGCTGACTTCTATGTAATTCTACTGTAGTGAGCACAATATAATCTATATGGCACACATGAACTAGTTGTGAAAAACTGTCAAAATGCATTTAGATAAGAGGCGGCCTTCAAGGACTAAGAAATTAGCATATGAGCCTACCTAGGTTTAGCTTTTAACTAAGAATACCAATAGAAAAAAGCTAATTTGATGATAAAAGTAAATTGGAAAGTTGTTTGAAATTACATTCCCTATCTGAATCATGAATGTTTATTTTTTACTAGACTGTCCCTTTAACTAAGATTACTAAGAGAACAAAACAAATTTGATGATAAAAAGTAAACTGGAAAGTTGTTTAAAATTGCATGTCCTATCTGAATCACGAAAGTTTAATTTTCACTTTGACTGTCCCTTTAATAAACCATTTCTGCCTTGTTATACTAATATATGGAATGTTGGCTTCTTCCTTTCTTTTCTAAGAAATTGACCTAGATTTTTAGATTTGAGAACTGTGGAGAACTGTTGTGATCAGATGGCATATCTAGACATACCAAATACAATTATTTTACTGTGTTTTATTCTGATTCATATATCCTCATATATTAGGCCTACATTTTCATTTGAAAGTTTGTATTGTAATTAAATGGGAGACTTGTTTACCACACTCCAAGAAGCACAACACAATTAACAGAATAATTTACAAGCTTGCAACCCAAGAGAGAATTTGTAGATAATATCTATTAACCACACCCTTCCATACCTCACAACATTTGTGTCTATAATAGGGACTCAGGAGTTTGAGGGGGACAGTCGCTGTTTTGTGGGTGGGTCTGGGCAATCTATTGGTGGGGCTAAGGGAAATTCTCCAAATCAGGACATATAGCTGTCTCAGAGGTTTATAGTTCAAAATCAGGGACTGTCCCTCTCAAATAGTGACAGCTGGGAAGTCTGCCCTTCACTTACCTCATATTGTTTGAGTGTATTTAATGTGAATACATTCCCCAAAGGGGTCTGTCCAATGGGAAATTTTGTATAAATGGGACCGTTGAAACCTCACCGTTTGAGGCTTACCCATTATTGCAAAATAATTTCAACTAGACATGTACACGAGAAAAAAAATACAGTTTGCCTGAAAGATTCAGTTCTGTGTATTTATTAGGTACACCTGTTCAATTGCTCGGTAACACACATTGCTAATCAGCCAATCACATGGCAGCAATTCAATGCATTTAGGCATCTAGATGTAGTGAAGATGACTTTCTGAAGTTCAAACCGAGCATCAGAATGGGGAAGATAGGGGATTTAAGTGACTTTGAACGTGGCATGGTTGTTGGTGCCAGAGGGGCTGGTCTGAGTATTTGAAAAACTGCTGATCTACTGGGATTTTCATGCACAACCATCCCTAGGGTTTACAGAGAATGGTCAGAAAAATAGAAAATATCCAGTGATTGGCAGTTGTGCGGATGAAAATGCCTTGTTTATGTCAGAGGTTAGAGGAGATTTGACAGACTGGTTTGAGATGATAGAAAGGCAACAGTAACTCAAATAACCACTTGTGACAACCAAGGTATGCAAAATACCATCTCTGAATGCATAACACGTCAAACCTTGAAGCAGATGGGCTACAGCAGCGGAAGACCACACCCGGTGCCACTCGTGTCAGCTAAGAACTGGAAACTGAAGCTATAATTCGCACAGGCTCACCAAAATTCCACAATAGAAGATTTGAAAAACATTACCTGGTCTGATGAGTCTCGATTTCAGCTGCAACATTCAGATGGTAGGGTCAGAATTTGGCGTAAACAACATTAAAGCATTAATCCATCCTGCCTTGTATCAATGGTTCAGGCTGGTGGTGTAATGGTGTGGGTGTCATGTATTCCTCACGGACTTACTTCTCTCTCCTATCCTTTGCCTGACTTGTCCTTGCACACTGTTCACATTCGCTCCTCCTATTCAATACTGCTTAAAGGTGGACATCTCCCTTCATTCATTGCTTGATTATTCTTGCCTGAACAACCAGTTATTTCCTATTGAGCTTACGATCTTTCCTACTCCTATTGCAAGGAAACTCCTCAGCTGTCTGAAGCGGATCTAACAAGCGGTGACGTCACACGCCACCGCACACGCTGCTTGCTCGCAGCTAACACAGGAGCGCTTACTCTCACACCTTACCGGACCGCATAACCCACTAAAGGATATTCTTCAATATCGCTTTCTAATCTTATCTGATTGCGGTAAGTTCCGGTCTCCGGACCAACTTCTCCCCTCTGGGTTACGCACTGTAAACAAACTGCCGTTTTGGGAAATATTCTTCGGTACAAACAAGTACTTGTCTTTTCCATGCCTCCTTAAATCTACTACATTCCAGTACCTAATGTAGTATCTGTTATAGTGGCTGCATACTCAGTGATACCAAACATATATATATATATATATATATATATTTATAACTTTACTATCAGGCACATAATAGTTACTCTGGCTCAAATCCTTGTGAAATTACTTACAGCTGTTTATTACTGATACACACAGCAATTGCTAAAAACATACTTCCAGGGAACAGATTAACTATACTGAGTAGAGTTATACACTCACAGGTCTCAGCCATTGTTAATCTAATCCACATATCAAAGTGTTCAGTATCCATTGATTCTGCATATACGCTGCGTCACGAATTAACCATTGCAGAATCAAAGATACATTCACTACACAATTTACCTGCAGTTGTGGTCCTAAAATCCTTCTCTTATTTGCAGGGAAGATAAATATTTCAACAAGCTGACAGTAATAATCAAGCCTAAACATGGACCCAGCAGCTCTAGTAAACCATGTAGAAAAACTAACACAAACAGTGGACAACCTCACTAAGGGACTGACTGCTCTACAGTTAGAGAACACTACCCTAAAGAAGTATATGAATGATAAGATAGACACACTTACTACACGTATTGGTTCCCACGAACCCCAACCCAACCCCCCACAACCATTTAGTGGGCAAAGATCAGAGTTTAGGGAATTTAGAAACTCCTGCTATCTTTATTTCCAACTTAAAACTAAAACCTATGTCAATGACCATTCGAAGGTGCTTACCACAATATCATATCTACGTGGGGAACCACGTATTTGGGCTAATTTATTTTTTGAGATCAATGATCCCATACTTTATTCTTTTGACCAATTTTTCAAAGCAATGAGTCAATTATATAACGATCCCTACAAACAGCTTTCTGCTGAAACAGCAATGAGGTCCCTGCGACAAAATAAAAGGACTACATTGCTGAGTTTAAAAAATGGTCCCCAGACACGCAGTGGAACGATCTCTCATTGCGTAATCAATTTCGTTTAGGTCTCTCAGATACACTAAAAGATGAGCTAGCAAGACAACCTCTCCCTGACACTCTAGAGCACCTAATAGAGGCTAGCATTATCTTAGATAGACGCATCAGAGAAAGACGCTTAGAAAAAACCCACACTGACGTCACTCCAAAACATATCAGCCAAACTGCCACTTCTCCTCCACAAAAACTCCAGCCAAGGGCTCCCGAAATACCAATGGAATTGGGGTTTATCAGGGGCCCACTCACCCAACAGGAGAAACTTAGAAGAAAAGCCCTTGACTTATGCATGTACTGTGGAGGCATTGATCACTCGGTTAAAGACTGCCTTCAACTACACCGTAGGAAGGGTAAGCATAAAAGCAATGGATTGTGTCTATCTGCTAAACAAATGAACTCTAATCATTGCTCCCTTCCTATCCTATTGCAGTGGGAACACCAACGACTCAAATCCAAGGCAATCCTTGACTCAGGAGCCAGCCACAATTATATGGATCACCATTTCTCACTTGTAAATAAAATCCCACTCATAAAAAAGATAGTTCCTAGTGTGCTTCGTTTTATTGATGGTAAAGAAATTTCTTCAGGTCCCATCTTGTATCACACCATACCATTAAGGGTTACCACACAAGACCAACACTCAGAGTTCATTACTTTCGATGTCATACCTTCACCTCTATACCCTATTGTGTTAGGCATTACGTGGTTCAAAAAGCATGACCCCACAATAGTCTGGTCAACCTCACAAGTACAATTTAATTCCTCTTACTGCACTAACACTTGTCTCCATCAAGAATAACTTCTCTTAGTTGATACAGCTCACTACCCAGCAGAATATAACTCTTTTTCCGATGTTTTCGATAAAAAAGAATCAGAAAACTTACCTCCACATAGGGTTTATGATTGCCCCATAGACTTACTTCCAGGGGTTGACATTCCTTATGGTCATATATTTCCTTTGTCCGAACCAGAACTACAGCATCTTAAAACTTACTTAACTGAAAATCTTAAAAAAGGGTTCATACGCCCTTCTACCTCCCCAGCAGGGGCAGGTATATTTTTTGTTAAAAACAAAGACCATTCCCTGAGACCCATAATCGACTATAGGGAGCTAAATAAACGTACCATAAAAAAACGCTACCCTTTACCGCTTATACCTCAGCTTATTGATAGATTGAGAGATGCTACTGTCTTTACAAAATTAGATCTTAGGGGTGCCTATAATTTGGTGCGTATTAAGGAAGGTCATGAGTGGCTCACTGCCTTCCGCACACGTTATGGCTTGTTTGAATACACTGTTATGCCGTTTGGTCTTTGCAATGCCCCAGCCACTTTTCAGTTTTTCATAAATGACATCTTTAAGGATTTCTTAGATTTATTTATGGTAATTTATTTAGACGCTATACTCATTTACTCAGCAACACTTGCAGAACACGTCAAACATGTCACTCTAGTCTTAACCCGTCTGAGAGAAAACTCTCTATATGTTAAACTAGAAAAATGCATATTCCATTCCAAGGAAATTAAGTTCCTAGGCTATATCATATCACCTCATGGTATTCAAATGGAGAATGATAAGATATCGGCTATCCAGAATTGGCCCAGTCCAAAAAACAAAAAAGATGTACAAAGGTTTATGGGCTTCGCCAATTTCTACAGGAAGTTCATTAAAAACTTCGCCGACCTAACTAGACCTATAACTAGTCTGACAAAGTCTGATAAGCCTTTCACCTGGAACACTGAGTTACAACACATATTTGATTATCTGAAAACTGCTTTTACAACTGCACCTATCCTTCACTTCCCCGACCCTTCGCTACAATACGCCTTGGAAGTGGATGCCTCAAACTATGCTTTGGGGGCTATCCTCTCCCAGAGATTATCCCCTAAGCACCCCTTACATCCAGTTGCCTTTTATTCACGTGTGCTTAATGCAGCAGAAATTAATTACCCGATTGGCGACAAAGAATTACTCGCAATCAAAAGCTCCTTGGAACAATGGAGACACCTTCTTGAAGGCACCACTATTCCAGTATTGACCTTAACAGATCATAAGAATCTGGAATATCTAAGAACTAACAGGACTCTTAGTTCCCGACAAGTCCGCTGGAATTTGTTCCTTTCACGATTCAATTATCTCATCACTTACCGACCCGCAAACAAAAATAAGAAGGCTGACGCTCTTTCAAGACACCTAGAAGATCCAATGCTACTCCCAGAGCAGGCACCTTTGATACCATTGGACAGATTCTTATCTTTAACTGCAGAACAAAATGATCACTTCAAAACTGAGCAACTATCTGACACACAGAAACCATTACAAGATTTAACCTTACATAATGATGGTTTGTATTACCATCAACAACAAGTGTACGTTCCTGGAACACTCAGATCAACAGTTCTACAGACCATGCATGATTCTCCGTGGGCAGGACACATGGGCATAAAGAAAACTCAGGAACTGATTTCCCGACATTTCTGGTGGCCTACTCTCCTACTAGACACAGTCAACTATGTCAAGACCTGCAAGATCTGTGAAACATCCAAGACAGGCAGGACTTCCCCGTACGGACAATTGATTCCTTTACCTACACCTGACCGTCCATGGACAGATATAGCTATCGATTACATAGTTGACCTCCCAACTTCGGAAAAGAATAACACTATATTAGTTGTTGTAGATCTGTTCAGCAAAATGGCACATTGTATGCCATACCATAAACTTCCAACTACTTCAGAAACTGTATCATTGATGTTCAACAACGTTTTCAAGTTACACGGACTCCCAAACTCTATCACCTCAGATAGAGGAAGCCTATTCACAAGCATCTTCTGGAAACAACTCTGTCACACTCTGGGTATCACTAGACGCTTGAGCACCTCCTATCATCCTCAGACCAACGGACAGACGGAAAGGACCAATCAGTATATTGAACAATACCTAAGATGTTTCATTACTGCCAAACAGGACAACTGGACTCAACTTCTACCCTACGCTGAATTTGCATTTAATAATTCCATCCATTCTTCAACAAAGACAACACCGTTCTATATTAACTATGGATTCCATCCCACTTTTGAATGGGAATCTTGTGCAAATTCTATGTGCCCTGTCGTGAATCAACTCATAAACTCCATTGCTGACTCTTTTTCATTAACCTCACGTAATATTCGTTTGGCAAAAATTCGTTACAAACTTCAGTATGATAAAAAGAGGATTCCTTCTCCTAAATACTCAGTCGGAGATTATGTCTGGCTATCATCACGTAATCTACATCTTCCAGTACCATCTAGGAAACTCTCTTCCACCTTCATTGGGCCTTTCCCCATAGTGAAGATAATAAACGCAAACGCTGTTACATTTGCTCTACCAGCCTCTATGAAATCACATCCCACGTTCCATGTTTCACTCCTGAAGCCTTATAGACGACTACGTCAACATGATCCATCCATTCCACTTCTTCCACCTCTCTTAGCTGACTCCCTGGAGTATGAGGTGCATGATATCTTGGACTCCAGACGCCTTCGGGGTCAGCTTCAGTATTTGGTCCATTGGAAGGGATATCCTGACTCTGACGATTCCTGGGAGCCAGCTGCCAACTTATCTGCTCCTAGGTTGATTGCCAGGTATCACGAACGTTACCCGGAACGCCCAGGTCCTGATCCCCGGAGTTGATCCATGGGGGGGGGCGTCCTGTCATGTATTCCTCACGGACTTACTTCTCTCTCCTATCCTTTGCCTGACTTGTCCTTGCACACTGTTCACATTCGCTCCTCCTATTCAATACTGCTTAAAGGTGGACATCTCCCTTCATTCATTGCTTGATTATTCTTGCCTGAGCAACCAGTTATTTCCTATTGAGCTTACGATCTCTCCTACTCCTATTGCAAGGAAACTCCTCAGCTGTCTGAAGCGGATCTAACAAGCGGTGACATCACACGCCACCGCACACGCTGCTTGCTCGCAGCTAACACAGGAGCGCTTACTCTCACACCTTACCGGACCGCATAACCCACTAAAGGATATTCTTCAATATCGCTTTCTAATCTTATCTGATTGCGGTAAGTTCCGGTCTCCGGACCAACTTCTCCCCTCTGGGTTACGCACTGTAAACAAACTGCCGTTTTGGGAAATATTCTTCGGTACAAACAAGTTCTTGTCTTTTCCATGCCTCCTTAAATCTACTACATTCCAGTACCTAATGTAGTATCTGTTATAGTGGCTGCATACTCAGTGATACCAAACATATATATATATATATATATATATTTATAACTTTACTATCAGGCACATAATAGTTACTCTGGCTCAAATCCTTGTGAAATTACTTACAGCTGTTTATTACTGATACACACAGCAATTGCTAAAAACATACTTCCAGGGAACAGATTAACTATACTGAGTAGAGTTATACACTCACAGGTCTCAGCCATTGTTAATCTAATCCACATATCAAAGTGTTCAGTATCCATTGATTCTGCATATACGCTGCGTCACTAATTAACCATTGCAGAATCAAAGATACATTCACTACACAATTTACCTGCAGTTGTGGTCCTAAAATCCTTCTCTTATTTGCAGGGAAGATAAATATTTCAACAAGCTGACAGTGGGGGATATTTTCTTGACACACTTTGGGCCCCTTAGTACTAACTGAGCAACGTTTAAACGCCACAGCCTACCTGAGTATTGTTGCTGACCATGTCAATCCCTTTATGACTACAGAGTACCCATCTTCTGATGGCTACTTCCAGCAGGATAATGCACCATGTTACAAAGCTCAAATCATCTCAAACTTTCTTGAACATGACAATGAGTTCACTGTACTCCAATGGCCTCCACACTCACCAGATCTCAATCCAATAGAACACCTTTGGTATGTGGTGGAACAGGCGATTCGCATTATGGATGTGCAGCCGACAAATCTGCAGCAACTGCGTGATGCTATCATGTCAATATGGACCAAAATGTCTGAGGAATATTTCAAACACCTTGTTTAATCTATGCCATGAAGAATTAAGTTAGTTCTGAAGGCAAAATGGGGTGCAACCCGGTACTAGCAAGGTGTGCCTAATAGAGTGGCTGGTGTGTGTATGTATATATAAAGGGAGTGCAGAATTATTAGGCAAGTTGTATTTTTGAGGATTAATTTTATTATTGAACAACAACCATATTCTCAATGAACCCAAAAAACTCATTAATATCAAAGCTGAATATTTTTGAAAGTAGTTTTTAGTTTGTTTTTAGTTTTAGCTATTTTAGGGGGATATCTGTGTGTGCAGGTGACTATTACTGTGCATAATTATTAGGCAACTTAACAAAAAACAAATATATACCCATTTCAATTATTTATTTTTACCAATGAAAGCAATATAACATCTCAACATTCACAAATATACATTTCTGACATTCAAAAACAAAACAAAAACAAATCAGTGACCAATATAGCCACCTTTCTTTGCAAGGACACTCAAAAGCCTGCCATCCATGGATTCTGTCAGTGTTTTGATCTGTTCACCATCAACATTGCGTGCAGCAGCAACCACAGCCTCCCAGACACTGTTCAGAGAGGTGTACTGTTTTCCCTCCTTGTAAATCTCACATTTGATGATGGACCACAGGTTCTCAATGGGGTCCAGATCAGGTGAACAAGGAGGCCATGTCATTAGATTTTCTTCTTTTATACCCTTTCTTGCCAGCCACGCTGTGGAGTACTTGGACGCGTGTGATGGAGCATTGTCCTGCATGAAAATCATATTTTTCTTGAAGGATGCAGACTTCTTCCTGTACCACTGCTTTGAAGAAGGTGTCTTCCAGAAACTGGCAGTAGGACTGGGAGTTGAGCTTGACTCCATCCTCAACCCGAAAAGGCCCCAAAAGCTCATCTTTGATGATACCAGCCCAAACCAGTACTCCACCTCCACCTTGCTGGCGTCTGAGTCGGACTGGAGCTCTCTGCCCTTTACCAATCCAGCCACGGGCCCATCCATCTGGCCCATCAAGACTCACTCTCATTTCATCAGTCCATAAAACCTTAGAAAAATCAGTCTTGAGATATTTCTTGGCCCAGTCTTGACGTTTCAGCTTGTGTGTCTTGTTCAGTGGTGGTCGTCTTTCAGCCTTTCTTACCTTGGCCATGTCTCTGAGTATTGCACACCTTGTGCTTTTGGGCACTCCAGTGATGTTGCAGCTCTGAAATATGGCCAAACTGGTGGCAAGTGGCATCTTGGCAGCTGCACGCTTGACTTTTCTCAGTTCATGGGCAGTTATTTTGCGCCTTGGTTTTTCCACACGCTTCTTGCGACCCTGTTGACTATTTTGAATGAAACGCTTGATTGTTCGATGATCACGCTTCAGAAGCTTTGCAATTTTAAGAGTGCTGCATCCCTCTGCAAGATATCTCACTATTTTTGACTTTTCTGAGCCTGTCAAGTCCTTCTTTTGACCCATTTTGCCAAAGGAAAGGAAGTTGCCTAATAATTATGCAAACCTGATATAGGGTGTTGATGCCATTAGACCACACCCCTTCTCATTACAGAGATACACATCACCTAATATGCTTAATTGGTAGTAGGCTTTCGAGCCTATACAGCTTGGAGTAAGACAACATGCATAAAGAGGATGATGTGGTCAAAATACTCATTTGCCTAATAATTCTGCACTCCCTGTATATATATATATATATATATATATATATATATATATATATATATATATATAAATATAGAGCTGAACACAAAACTGGCACTCGCTGGTCTTTCCAAAAAAAATCTTTTACTGTGAAAGTAATGACGTTACGGGGACAAAGTACCCCTTCCTGAGACACAGTGTATACAAAGTGCAAACAATATATAGCAAACATTACACAAACCCCACACCCCAATTAGGACAAAAAAAAAACGCCAAAAGGCAGTCATGGTAACCACCCAATCACATAGTAAACAAATATAATGTGTAATTAATTAGAGCAAAGTTAATGCACAAATCTGTCTGAGCTTAATAATAAGTGCATGTGAATGAGATATATGTGACATGTATCATGTAACTAGAACAATATGGTCTGCATGAGAGAACAGGCACAACATAGAGGAACAGGCACAACATAGAGGAACAGGCAAACAATGACATGCACATTAGCATGTTAGCATGCGTATCTTACTTTGACCGCAACTTAATCACTATACAGCAAATTTCATATACTATACACGATAATTTGCTGTATAGTGATTAAGTTGCAGTCAAATTAAGATACGCATGCTAACATGCTAATGTGCATGTAATTGTTTGCCTGTTCCTCTATGTTGTGCCTGTTCTCTCATGCAGACCATATTGTTCTAGTTACATGATACATGTCACATATATCTCATTCACATGCACTTATTATTAAGCTCAGACAGATTTGTGCATTAACTGTGCTGTAATTCATTACACACTATATTTGTTTATTATGAGATTGGGTGGTTACCATGAGTACCTTTTGGCATTTTTTTTGTTGTCCTAATTGGGGGGTGGGGTTTGTGTAATGTTATTAGATGGTGTTATTATGAGTGTAACTGTACTTTTAAATGTATTTTATATGTGTTTTGTGACACTTTATTGACTTGCGTAACAGTTAACCAGAGCTCTAACCTTTTAGTGTAAACTGCAAATGCGATCATGCGTTCGCATTTACTTTCAACTTGTAATATGGGTGGTATTTAACTTGGATGCAAATGGCCTTGAAAACCCCAATATCGCCCGTGCCCAAAGGGTAGAGCTTCCCTCGTAATCTAGTCCAATACCTATCTCATGCACAAAGCATGCCCTCCTTTTCTTGGAGCACACGCACACTGTCTTTACCACCAGGTGGTGGATGTGAGACGAACAATGCACAATATTAGAATAGAGTCCAGCATATAGCATAGATCCTCAAAGAGGTGAGTGTAATCCTTTAGAGTGACTGCCACACTCCGACAAAGTAATGCAAAAATGTAGAGATAGAAGGATAACTCCTCAAAAGTTGTATTCCAAAACACTTTTAATAGGTACAGGTTCAGACAGAAAAAACCACAACGTTTCGGGGTCAATACCCCTTAGTCATGTGGCATGACTAAGGGGTATTGACCCCGAAACGTTGTGGTTTTTTCTGTCTGAACCTGTACCTATTAAAAGTATTTTGGAATACAACTTTTGAGGAGTTATCCTTCTATCTCTACATTTTTGCAAGACGAACAATGCACACCAATAAAGTCACCCTCATGGAGAGCCTTTGCCATATTGGGTGTTCTGTCAGTTACAACAAATCCAATTTCCACCTTGGAAATATATTGTCAGCATGATGCTGCTCATCCAACACCTTGGCATGGAGGAGGAATGATTGGTAGCCCTGCTGATCAACCAACCTGCTCCTGCTCTGACCGGAGTTGCCAGCAGCTGCACCACCACTAGCAGTAGCATTACCCTCAGTGAGAGGACTATGCTTCTGATTAAAGTGCTGCATAAAGGGAAGTAGTAGTGGGGAGCAACTGCGTCCATTAACTGCTTGAAAGGCTCCCATTCAAGCATGGCAAAGGAGTCAGCACCAGTGTTCCCTCTAAGGCCAGTTTAGTTTGCAGCCCAGGAGATAAACAGTGAATAAGAGAATCATACCCTGCAGTCTGCATTGTGCAGTGTTTGCTAATTGCAGGGTGTGGTGACCTAATTAACTGTTTCACTGCTATGGCGCACACAAATCTGGCCTTAGCGGGAACACTTCTCAGCACGAACAGCTACCAGCTGGACCTATCAGACTGGTTACTTTTCTCGAATGCTGCCTGGACATCCCCCTAGAGTAAAACTCCTCAAAATCCTATAGGGTGGGCTGAACACGTCATTGTGATGTTGAAGGTGGTACCTGACTTTTGTGACTGCCATCAATACCTTGCCCCTGGCCTGACTACAGCTGGCAGTGCTGCTCCTATTAGGTGGCATTGACGGCTGGGATAAGAAAATTGTTGCCCTGTTTCTGCTGATGGCCCTACCTTCTTCCATCAATAACACAGCCTTGTGGTGCATGTGGAGATGTAAGTTCATTGTAAATCTGGTGAGATGATACAACACTCTCCCACGGCTAACTTCTTTGCCAAACAATTTGAACTTAATAAAGTAGCCATCTCCGATGCTGACAAAGTGGTCCCACACCTTTGAGTGATGTGAAGCAGTTTCTGCCTCTGCCTGCCCTTTTACCGCTGTTGAGGTCTCCTTTCCAGTGGTTTAAGATGTGGCACCGCTTAGCTTCTGCCTTCCCTAGAACAATTTTTCCTCTCCTAGTAGTGGTGGTGGAACTTCCAATGATTCTAATACTGACAGGGATTGCACTACTAGTATGTCAGGTTCTCATAATCTCTGTTTGTACTAAAATGAAAACTGCATGGTGGTTACACCACTGCTGACTTCATTGCTGGGCCTTACCTAGTGTTAAACCAGGGACTCCAGGTTCAGAGTTCAGCTTGCTCTGTCTGTGCCACTGGAGGATATTTACTTGCAGGGTTTTTTGGAGGAATATTATGATCACTATGTGTGTGTCTCTCAGCTCCACCCTCTCTGTATGCTAGCCAATCAGGGAAGTGCTCTCTGACACTACATACTGAGCAACCTTGTGCCTTTACTCCTTACTTTGGCATTGAAGTCTATCCTGTTCCTGCTTTCTGTTTGTTGCTGGACTTCCTGCAGGTGACATTGCCTAAGTTTGGATACTTGCTGCCTGCCTTTGAACCTTGGTCAGTCCTGACCTTGTCTCTGCATTTGGCACAGTTAGTACTACTGCTTGGACTTTCCCTGCTGCAGTTTACCAGCTCCAGTACCTTATTGCCTGTTATGCCTATTTGTTTGTCGTCAGCACTGCCTTTGCTGCTGCTTGCAGCTTGTATTCAGCACATTGTATTTTATTTGCTTTGCCCAGAAGCTGTCATTCCCTTTGCTTTGCCCAGGAGTGGCATTTCCTTTGTTTAGCCCAGAAGTGTGCACTACAATCTATCTAAACTTGCACATGAACATCATCTATACTGGTTTGTACAGTTTTCCTCTTTTAACTCTTGCTTGTACCTGTTTTCCTGTATAAACTATTTTAGGACATTACTTGCTATTTGCCTGTGTAACTTTCTCCTAATAAACAGGACTGTTGTATATATTTGAGTCTCCAGTCTATTGCTATGCAATCTGCCTTCTAACCCTGCTATTGGGCTTCATTGTGTTAAAGAGGTCAGAAACATGACATAGAAGAACTAGCAACAATGGTAGTGGGTGAGGTTGTATGAACTGGCTGCTCTTCAAAACACACAAAAAAAAAAAATTCTGCTGTGAAGCTCATAAAATTTTACTCTTAGGGGTAGATTTATCATAGTGCGAGTGGACATGATACAATGTAGGGTATCATGTCCGCTGCACATCGATAAATGCCGACAGGATACGCTGTTGGCATTTATCACTGCATAAGCAGTTCTTGTGAACTGCTGGTGCAATGCCGCCCCCTGCAGATTTGCGGCCAATAGGCCGCTAGCAGGGGGTGTCAATACGATCGGTTGATGTCTGTCCGCGGCATCAGAGCAGGAGGGCAAGTTATGGCGCAGCGGTCTTTAGACCGCTGCTTCATAACTTCTGTTTCCGTCGAGCCTGAATGCTCGCACGGAAACAGGGGCATCAAGCTCTATACGGAGCTTGATAAATCGGCCCCTTAGTCTGTACCAAGTCAAAGTAAAGATTAAGGTGATAAACTTAGTTTTCTTTGGCCTAGATTTGGAGTTTTGTCGGTAAGGACCCGCGTAGCTAACGCTGGCTTTTTTCTGGCCGCACCATAAAAATAACTCTGGTATTGAGAGTCCACATAAAGGCTGCGTTAGGCTCCAAAAAAGGAGCGTAGAGCATTTTTAACGCAACTTCAACTCTCTATACCAGAGTTGCTTACGGACGCGGCCAGCCTCAAAAACGTGCTCGTGCACGATTCCCCCATAGGAAACAATGGGGCTGTTTGAGCTGAAAAAAAACCTAACACCTGCAAAAAAGCCGCGTTCAGCTCTTAACGCAGCCCCATTGTTTGCTATGCGTAAACACTTCCTACGTCTGAACCTAACACTCTAACATGTACCCCGAGTCTAAACACCCCTAACCTTACACTTATTAACCCCTATTCTGCCGCCCCCGCTATCGCTGACCCCTGCATATATTTTTTTAACCCCTAATCTGCCGCTCCGTAAACCGCCGCTACTTACATTATCCCTATGTACCCCTAATCTGCTGCCCCTAACACCGCCGACCCCTATATTATATTTATTAACCCCTAATCTGCTCCCCACAACGTCGCCTCCACCTGCCTACACTTATTAACCCCTAATCTGCCGACCGGACCGCACCGCTACTATATCAGAATGCGAGCTCAATCTGATTGGCTGATTGGATCAGCCAATCAGATTGAACTTGATTCTGATTGGCTGATTCCATCAGCCAATCAGAATATTCCTACCTTAATTCCGATTGGCTGATAGAATCCTATCAGCCAATCAGAATTCGAGGGACGCCATCTTGGATGACGTCCCTTAAAGGAACCGTCATTCTTCAGTTGGACGTTGCCGGATGAAGATGGGTCCGCGGTGGAGGTCTTCAGGATGGAGCCGGTCGTCATCGGATGAAGATAGAAGATGCCGCTTGGATCAAGATGGTTGCCGGTCCGGATCGCCTCTTCTTCCCGGATAGGATGAAGACTTTGGAGCCTCTTCTGGACCTCTTCAGCCACCGGATGATGGATCGCCAGCCCCCGCTTGGGTTGGATGAAGATTTTGGAGCCAGGACGGATCAGTGATACCTGGTGAGGTGAAGACAAGGTAGGATGATCTTCAGGGGCTTAGTGTTAGGTTTATTTAAGGGGGGTTTGGGTTAGATTAGGGGTATGTGGGTGGTGGGTTGTAATGTTGGGGGGGGTATTGTATGTTTTTTCTTTACAGGCAAAAGAGCTGAACTTCTTGGGGCATGCCCCGCAAAGGGCCCTGTTCAGGGCTGGTAAGGTAAAAGAGCTTTGAACTTTATTAATTTAGAATAGGGTAGGGCATTTTTTATTTTGGGGGTCTTTGTTATTTTATTAGGGGGCTTAGAGTAGGTGTAATTAGTTTAAAATTGTTGTAATATTTTTCTTATGTTTGTAAATATTTTTTTATTTTTTGTAACTTAGTTCTTTTTTATTTTTTGTACTTTAGTTAGTTTATTTCATTGTAGTTATTTGTAGATATTGTATTTAATTAATGTATTGATAGTGTAGTGTTAGGTTTAATTGTAGGTAATTATAGGTATTTTATTTAATTAATTTAATGATAGTATAGTGTTAGGTTTAATTGTAACTTAGGTTAGGATTTATTTTACAGGTAATTTTGTAATTATTTTAACTAGGTAGCTATTAAATAGTTCTTAACTATTTAATAGCTATTGTACATGGTTAAAATAATTACAAAGTTGCCTGTAAAATAAATATTAATCCTAAAATAGCTACAATGTAATTATAATTTATATTGTAGCTATATTAGGATTTATTTTACAGGTAAGTATTTATCTTTAAATAGGAATAATTTATTTAATAAGAGTTAATTAATTTCGTTAGATTAAAATTATATTTAATTTAGGGGGGTGTTAGTGTTAGGGTTAGACTTAGCTTTAGGGGTTAATACATTTATTAGAATAGCGGTGAGCTCCGGTCGGCAGATTAAGGGTTAATAATTGAAGTTAGGTGTCGGCGATGTTAGGGAGGGCAGATTAGGGGTTAATACTATTTATTATAGGGTTAGTGAGGCGGATTAGGGGTTAATAACTTTAATATAGTACCGGTGCGGTCCGCTCGGCAGATTAGGGGTTAATAAGTGTAGGCAGGTGGAGGCGACGTTGAGGGGGGCAGATTAGGGGTTAATAAATATAATATAGGGGTCTGCGGTGTTAGGGGCAGCAGATTAGGGGTACATAGCTATAATGTAGGTGGCGGCGCTTTGCGGTCGGCAGATTAGGGGTTAATTATTGTAGGTAGCTGGTGGCGACGTTGTGGGGGGCAGATTAGGGGTTAATAAATATAATACAGGGGTCGGCGGTGTTAGGGGCAGCAGATTAGGGGTACATAAGTATAACGTAGGTGGCGGTCGGCAGATTAGGGGTTAAAAAAATTTAATCGAGTGGCGGCGATGTGGGGGGACCTCGGTTTAGGGGTACATAGGTAGTTTATGGGTGTTAGTGTACTTTAGAGTACAGTAGTTAAGAGCTTTATGAACCGGTGTTAGCCCAGAAAGCTCTTAACTACTGACTTTTTTCTGCGGCTGGAGTTTTGTCGTTAGATTTCTAACGCTCACTTCAGCCACGACTCTAAATACCGGAGTTAGAAAAATCCCATTGAAAAGATAGGATACGCAATTTACGTCAGGGGATCTGCGGTATGGAAAAGTCGCGGCTGAAAAGTGAGCATTAGACCCTTTTTTGAGTGACTCCAAATACCGGAGTTAGCCTAAAACCAGCGTTAGGAGCCTCTAACGCTGGTTTTCACGGCTACCGCCAAACTCCAAATCTAGGCCATAGTGTTCTCTTCTTTTTTTAATATCTTAAGCTTGAAAAGGATCAGCAATTATCACATCACATTCTTTTTGGGAATCTTTGTTTTGTTCCCTCTTGTACATATTATAATTTCCACATGGTTTTGCACCTTGACTGAATTTATATTTCAGTGTTTCTTATAGGTTTGTTTATTTATGCACGTCACTTAATGGAAAAATTTGTCACCCAGGTGAAAGCAAGTTCACCCAGAATGCCTGTTAAATCTAAGAGATTTAAGATAAGAAAGCTAAAATGACAGATGTTAGTTTAGACATTATCGCTGATCCAGCGCCCCCACTAATTGATACGCAAGCATTGATAGCACAACTTTCCGATATGTTTGACCTACAATTTGATATGATTAAAAAAGAATTAGGAAGTATCTCTTCAGAAATAACTTCACTCTTTTCTGAAGTTAGTTTTCAAACAAATTTTGGAAGCAGAAAATAGGATTTCTGATGCAGAGAACAGGATTAATACTCAAGAAAATTTAATCCAAAAACAAGAGTCTAGAATTAACAATTTGCAGGCACCTTGAGGATCAGGAGGATCGCTCAAGGCGTAATAACATCAGAATAGTTGGACTACCTGAATCCCCTGAATTTGAAGATCTCTTAAAATTTACCTCTACAGTTCTACCACAGGCCTTAGGAATCCCTTCACACCAGTTGCTATTAGTAATAGAAAGGGCTCAAAGAATCGGTTCCAGGAAACCGTATACAGATGGTTCACCCAGGAGTAGAATGTGTATAGTGAAAGATAAAATAGAATTATTAAAGTCATTTAAAAAAAATGTGCCCCGCTTATGTTTGGTAAAAATAGGGTCCTGCTATTTCAGGACTTCTCTAGTGAGACTTCTTTAAAAAGGAAGCAAATGGCACCCTTCTGTATGCAACTAATTAATCAAGGTATTAAAGCATATATGATCTATCCAGCTAAAATAATAGTTGAAGACAAAGGAACCAGGCTAGTTTTTCAACGATGTAACAGAGGTTAAGGAATTTATTGCCTCCAAATAACATTTTCAAACTTATTGGTTACAGTTGCAGAATATGGATTCCAAGCTAGAGGCTATTACCACTCAACTCTCCTTACTAGTTTCAGCGAGGGATGCCGCTCCTGTTGCTACACCACCAGCCCCTACTCCTAGTGCTGTGACTTCTTCCTCTGCTTCTGGAAGTATACCCTGGATACCCTTGCCTGACAAGTATGAAGGTACTACTGACTGCAGAGGCTTTCTAAACCAATGCAGGCTGCATTTCTGCAATGATCCTCACACCTTCCAGTCTCATCAGTCAAGGGTCACCTTTATCATTTCATTGCTAAAGGACAAGGCTCTAGCCTGGGTCTCTCCCCTTTTGGAACAGAATGCTACACTCCTGCATGATGCTTATAAGTTCATTTCTGCTTTGTCTTCTGTGTTTGGGACTTCTGGCCGTACCTCTGCTGCAGAATATTCTCTCCTGGATCTACGCCAAGGCAATAAAACTGTGGCACAACTTGCCATCGAGTTCCGCACCTTGGCACTTGAAACCACTTGGGATGGCAGTGCTCTCAAGACAGCCTTTAGGAGGGGTCTCCATGAACGCATCAAAGATGAACTCACTTATCATGATATTCCTTCTTTGGAAGACTTTATAGCGCTTTGTATCAATTTGGACTCTCGCTTTCAGGAAAGGCAAGCCGAGAGAGATAGAACTAGGAGGGTCCTTCCCTCCCGTCCTCCTGTTCACCCAGTTTCGGCAGCAACCGCTACCCCTTCAGCTACTCCAGTTACCTCAGTAGAGAAACCCATGGATCTCTCCTCCTTCAAACCTTCAGAGTCTGAAAGACAGAGAAGCCGTTGCTAGGGGTGCTGCGTCTCCTTCCCTGCTCGTTGTCAGGGGCAGTGTTGGCTCCGGATGCATGCGGCGCTGACATCATCGCTCACACACTCCGGAAGCCGGGCGGACCTTAGTGGCATGAATCTGCGCCTATTTAAATATTTGTAGAACGATCTGTCACTGCCCAAGTATAGGTGTTACTTTGTGTGCTCCTGGGTGTGACAGATCGTTCTTTCTTGTGCCTCATATCATTACTGAACCTGCCTGCGGCCTGCCTGACTACTCTACCTTCCTTAACCCTTAAACTGCTGGATTAATTGCTGTTGCTGAACCTGTCTTTCTGACTACTCTACCTGCCTTAACCCTTACCTTGCTGGATTGATCACTGCTGCTGAACCTGCCTGTTTGACTACTTTACCTGCCTTTTAACCTTAATCTGCTGGAATGTTCTACTGTTGCCAAACCCTACCTGCCTGACTGCTTTACCTGCCTTAACCCTTAATCTGCTGGAATGTTCTACTGTTGCCAAACCCTGCCTGCCTGACCATTCTAGTGGTGTGCCCTTGGATTGCTTTACTGTTGCCAAACCCTGCCTGCCTTACCATTCTAGTGGTTTATCCTTGGACTGCTTTGCTGTTGCGAGACCCTGCCTGCCTGACCATTCTAGTGGTTCATCCTTGAACTGCTCTGCTGTTGCAGCTAGGGACTGTCCTGCCTGTGGTGAGTGCCACCTTCCTCATCTCATTAACTTTCTCTGCTCTGGATATTCCCTATCATTCCGGCTCGACGCCGGGATAACAAGACTACTGGCCGAGTTTGGTCTGATAGAGGAGTATCCCACAAGCATTACATTATACTTGGGCCATGCACGAGCTGTTTATCTTCAGGGACAGATCTTGGGAACCCATACCACAGTTGCAGAATATGGATTCCAAGGTAGAGGCTATTACCACTCAACTCTCCTTACTAGTTGCAGCGAGGGATGCCGCTTTTGTTGCTACACCACCAGCCCCTACTCCTAGTGCTGTGACTCCTTCCTATGCATCTGGAAGTATACCCCGGATACCCTTGCCTGACAAGTATGAAGGTACTACTGACTGCAGTGGCTTTCTAAACCAATGCAGGCTGCACTTCCGCAATGATCCTCACACCTGCCAGTCTCATCAGTCAAGGGTCACCTTTATCATTTCCTTGCTAAAGGACAAGGCTCTAGCCTGGGTCTCTCCCCTTTTGGAACAGAATGCTACACTCCTGCATGATGCTGAAGAGTTCAATTATGCTTCGTCTCCTGTGTTTGGGACTTCTGGCCGTACCTCTGCTGCAGAATATTTTCTCCTGGATCTCCGCCAAGGCAATAAAACTGTGGCACAATTTTCCATTGAGTTCCGCACCTTGGCACTTGAAACCACTTGGGATGGCAGTGCTCTCAAGGCAGCCTTTAGGAGGGGTCTCCATGAACGCATCAAAGATGAACTCACTTATCGTGATATTCCTTCTTCTTTGGAAGACTTTATAGCGCTTTGTATCAATTTGGACTCTCGCTTTCAGGAAAGGCAAGCAGAGAGAGATAGAACTAGGAGGGTGCTTCCCTCCCGCCCTCCTGTTCACCCAGTTTCGGCAGCAACCGCTACCCCTTCAGCTACTCCAGTTACCTCAGTAGAGGAACCCATGGATCTCTCCTCCTTCAAACCTTCAGAGTCTGAAAGACAGAGAAGAAGGAGACTGAGACTATGTTGTTACTGTCAATCTAACACCCACTATTCTAGTGGTGTGCCCTTGGATTGCTTTACTGTTGCCAAACCCTGCCTGCCTGACCATTCTAGTGGTTTATTCTTGGACTGCTTTGCTGTTGCCAGACCCTGCCTGCCTGACCATTCTAGTGGTTCATCCTTGGACTGCTCTGATGTTGCAGCTAGGGACTGTCCTGCCTGTGGTGAGTGCCGCCTTCCTCATCTCATTAACTTTCTCTGCTCTCGGATATTCCCTATCATTCCGGCTCGATGCCGGGATAACTATACTACTGGCCGAGTTTGGTCTGATAGAGGAGTATCTTACGAGCGTTACAATGACTTGTTTGTTTGACAGTATTATCTGTATTTTATGATTTAAAAAAAAATGTATTATCAATATGTGACCTGTGAGGTGCTCTGGTCAATGTGACGTTATATTTTGCTTTCATTGTTGGACATAAATAAAAGCTTTACAAAAAATGAAGATCAGCTATACTGGTTTGTACAGTTTTCCTCGGTTAACTCTTGCCTTTACATGTTCCCCAGTATAAACTATTTCAGGACATTACTTGCTATTTGCCTGTGTAACTTTCTCCTAATAAACAGGACTGTTGTATATATTTGAGTCTCCAGTCTATTGCTATGCAATCTACCTTCTAACCCTGCTATTGGGCTTCATTGTGTTAAAGAGGGCAGAAACATGACATAGAAGAACTAGCAACAATGGAAGTGGGTGAGGTTGTATGAACTGGCTGCTCTTCAACAGGGAATGGTGTTGGTGATGGAGCAGGAGAGAATACAGGGGGAGACTAAACGCCTAAAAGCGGGGAGGAGGTTTTGCTGCTACACATCGCGTACAGACTCTGTGGTGGAATCCCCCACCATCTCCTCAGGCTTGTTATCAAGTTCCTCCTGGTCCATAGCACAGGCTATAGCAGACATGCTGGGAGCCACAGTAATATCTTCATCGTCCAAAACAGAGACTGGGGAAACCAGCTCAATACTTCCCCTTCTCTGCAGTTGCTCAGAGACAGCTTTTCATATTGTGATAAACCCACCCGGCTGCTGCTATAAAACATTTAGGGAATCAGAATTGGAGGAATTGGCAGTGGTAAAACTGATGAATGATACTGGGGGGAAACTGATACAGGTGGTTTTGGTAGCAGACTGTCTAAAGAGTTGACGTGTACACAAAGGTCTCTTGGTAACCTTGGGCCAAAGGCAGGAGACCTTCCACTTCCAGCAATGTAAATGTAAGGCCAGTGTGATGCACCCACTGAAAGAATAAAACTTATTCCACACACACAGGCTTGAACATAAATTAAAACTTTTTTCCCCCAACAAAGGCAGGAGACCAACCTTTCTGGCCCAGCTATGCGCCCACTGCAATATAAATGTGCAACCAGTGTAATGCACTCACTGCAAGAAAAAACTGATTCTGTACAAAAATAGTTAAATTAAAACTTGCTTTCCCCCAACAAAGGCAGGAGACCTACCAGTTCCAGCAATGCCCCCACTGCAATATAAATGTGTCGCCAGTGTGATGCACCCACTGCAAGAAAAAAACTGATTCCGCACACAAAGGCTTAAATTAAAACTACCAATCCCACTCACAGATATTCCCCCACTGCAATTTTAAGCCACAACTCTTTAATACTAAACTAGTAAAGAAAAATTATAAATCCCTGGTCCCAAAAGTAAAAAGATAATGCACTATGTGCAGTCACACAGCACTGCAAGAAAACAATATGATTCAGCACAAGAAAAAAACAGCACAGCAAGCTGACAGAGGCACACACCACTGCACTCATCAGAAGCTGAAGTAAAGTGACTAAAAGATGGCTGATGTTCACTAAGACTCTCACTTCCCTATGCTAGGTTAAAAAGTGGCCTAAACAAGCCTGTTTGGTATTTAATGCCTGACTTGCTGGCCCTTACATCAATCATTTAGTAATGCTCTGTCATGATTGGACAGGGGAAATTGTACACATAAATGGTCAGAACCCCTGTACATCCATCCAAATCAATTAGCTGATTGGTCAAACAATCTCAGTTCCTTGCCCCTTTTCTGTGTTCTCTGCCCCTTTATAATGGTGCTGAAATTGCAGAACGAAAACAAAATTAATGTGATTAATAAACATGAAAGTTTTGTTACTCGCCCTTTTCAGTCCCATTTTCGGTTGTCTACTTGTTATGCGGATAAATAGACAAATGGGCCAACATGTCTAATATTATATGACCCCTTCATTGCACCTTCTCACTTCTTTATGCCACACCCAAAGACTGGGCAGCTCAAAATGAATTGTTTTGATTACATGGTTTTGTTATTTATTGATGTTTATTTTATATTTTACAGAGTGTACAGAGATTTATATATCATTTTTAATAATTTAACACTTTTTAATAATTTATAATTAATTGAGTAGAATCAGTGATTACCCATGGGGGGGTGGAGTCTTACTTATTTGACATAACATAGCTTAATTATATATTACACAATTCTACTGAGATTTAAAGCTATAGTTGTATCCAGCATCCAATTTCTATTAGTGTTCTATTAATGTTTCTTCAGTTGATTTTAAAAGATCAGTGGAAGTTAGGGAAGCCCTGAATTAAGCCTAAGGGGTAGATTTATCATAGTGCGAGCTGACATGATACGATAGAGCGTATCATGTCCGCTGCACATTGATAAATGCCGACAACATATGCTGTCTGCATTTATCATTGCACCAGCAGTTCTTGTGAACTGCTGGTGCAATTCTGCCCCCTGCAGATTTGCGGCTAATCGGCCGTTAGGAGGGGGTGTCAATCAACCCGATCGTATTCGGGTGAATGGCGGATTAGGGGTTAATACATTTATTAGGTAGATTACGATGTGGGTGAATGGCGGATTGGGGTTAATGCATTTATCAGGTAATTTATGATGTTAGGGTTGGCGTATTTAGGGGTTAATACATTTATTATTAGTTCCGATATGGGGGTGATGGCGGATATAGGGGTTTTGACATGTCGGGTTTATTTTTGTGAGGTGTGTAAGACTTTTACTGGAGATTTAACTTTTTTTTTTTTTCTTAGATGCCGGCAGTTTCTAACATGCCGTAAGTCACTGGCGACTCCAGAAATTTGTATTTACACACATTTCTGGACATCGCTAGTTTATCAGACTAACGGCACTTTATGAACTGCCAGCACCGTATATGTAATTCCCTGATGTGCACGGGGAAATTACAGGTGACGCGGGTTTCAGCAGTTCTGCTGAAGCCTGCACCGCATATGTAATCTCTCCCATAATTTGTGTGGTTTACTAACTGAAATATGACTTAGAAGATTGTAAAATGTAAGCAGCAAAATAGCTTACATCTTCTAAGCACAGGGGTATGAAAAAAGAGCTTATCAGAAAAGTGGTTGAACTACATTTTCCCTCATTTATGTGTGTTATGCTAATCCATACTTTTTTTTGTTACTATATTGTTTTGATGGTCAGTCATGCTATTAATACTACTTGTTTGTTATTTATAACACATTAGAATTATATGATACATCAGAACAAAGAATTTAATAAAATTGTCATGATACAGCATGTAATTTTAAGTGACATTTTAAGTTACAGGTATACCTCACTTTATAACGCTTCGCTAATACAGCGCTAAGGTGGAGCTGAGGTTCAACCTCCAAGAATTTCGAAAAACATTGCTGTACTCATCGTGAGATTGCGAGAAAAGTGACTGGCACTATTTGTTTTATGCGCAGTTCACTCTGTTTACAGCATAACAGGGCAATCTATGTCTCAGTGTTGTAGTCTGGCAAATTTTACTGCACCAATTGTCACTATTTTTATGGGTAAAGTTTTTTTATTGAATACCAATTTAATACTGTGCTGTGCTAGTGTTAAATTAAACTTAGTGCTTTTGTGCCCCTAATATATGTTAGTTCTCACATGTTTTCAAGTTTTAAAACACACTGACAAGTGAAAAGAAAGCTAAAACTTTGTTGTTTCACTTTAAGGCGGTTTTCACATTACAGCGGGGCTCCGGTCCCTAACCTACTGTATGATTGAGGTATACCTGTATTTCTATTTTCAAATTTTCTTCCTTTTCTTGTTATCCTTTATTGAAAAGCATATCTAGGTAAGCAGCAATGCACTGCTGGGGGCTATCTTGTGATTGCCTCTTGTCATTGTCTCATTAGATTTGTTCAGGTAGCTCCCAGTAAAGCATTGCTGCTTTAGAGCTGACTTTATCTTCTATTGTTACAGTATTAAATTATTGCACTATAACTATAACTACAGGGTCAATCACAATCCTTTATAAAAAAAAAACTATCAAATGATTTATCTACAAAAATTCACTTAGACTTTAGTGTTTATTTTTCTAAAGATTTGTTATTTACCCCAATGTGTTTAACCCCTGTAAAATTCATTAAAGGGACAGTCTACTCCAGAATTTTTATTTTTTTAAAAGATAAATAATCCCTTTATTATCCAGTTTTGCATAACCAACACAGTTATATTAATATACTTTTTACTGCTGTGATTACCTTGTATATAAGCCTCTGCAAACTGCCCCCTTATTTCAGTTATTTTGACAGACTTGCATTTTAGCCAATCGGTGCTGACTCTTAAATAACTCCATGGGAGTCAGTACAATGTTATCTTTATGACACACATGAGATAGGAGGTGATTTTTTTAACAGTTTAGAAATCAGTTTGAGCCTACCTAGGTTTAGCTTGCAGCAAAGAATACCAAAAGAACAAAGCACATTTTATGGTAAAAGTAAATTGGAAAGATGTATAAAATTGCATGCCCTATCTGAATCCTGAAAGTTTAATTTTGACCAGACTGTCCCTTTAAGATTGTAATAAAGCATACACATTAGTAAAGACAAATGTCAGGTACAACTAACAAAATCATAGTATTTAGTGGATTTACACCCCTCCTAAGTATATTACACTTTTCTGTTTTTAAATAAAAAAATAGTTTTGAAAAGAACTTCCTTGTTCTTCAGACATATATTACAGCACACAGGATATATTGTGCAAGTTTAAATATTTGTCACATAACTCACATTAAATCTCATTACATGAAATAGCAGATGGCATCACACACAGATGGTGTTATTTGTTTCTTTAGAGAATTGCATATTGCAATACTGGAATTAATATTTCACATTTCTTGTTACTTTATATCAGTTATGGAACAAAAGAGAGCTAAACTTAAATTAGTCACGACAATACAGCGGTTGCATCCTTCTTTTAAACCGATCATAAAATCAGTTTGATAGAATAATTTATTTCTACAAATATTAAATGAATAGTAAACACCAAAAATGTTATTGTTTAAAAAGATAGATAATCCCTTTAGTTGCCATTCCCCAGTTTTACATAACCAATGCTGTTATAGAAATATACTTTTTACCTCTGTAATTACTTTGTATCTAAGCTTCTGCTCTGACAGACTTGTATTTCAGGCAATTCGTGCTGACTCTTAAATAACTTCATGTGCCTGAGCAAACACATGAACTAATGCCCTCTAGCAGTGAAAAAACTGTAAAATGCATTCAGATAAGAGGCCGCCTTCAAGGGCTTAGAAATTAGCATATGAGCCTACCTAGGTTTAGCTTTCAACTAAGAATATCAAGTGAACAAAGCAAATTTGATGATAAAAGTAAAAAAGAAAATTGTTTAAAATCACATGCCCTTTATTAATCATGGAAGTTTAATTTGGACTTTGCTATCACTTTTAATATACATTTGTTAAAAAAATATTTGGTTTCTCATAGTTGTATTTATTGGCTTGAAATGCTGAAAGGACAATAATGCATTATTTACACACAAAAACAAACAAACAATGTTATCTTGTAAAATAGCTATGATTGATGCCATACACATATTGCTACTAGTTGTATTGTAAATTTACAATACTTTGTTAAATATAAGAACATAGATTAACCGATTAACCCCTAAACTACCAGAAAGGGCTACTGTACATTGTCATTGCAGCATACCAGCTGCCTGGTTGCCAAAAATGTAAACAATGTGCCTTAAATATGTGCCTTATAGAAACCTACAGCACACATGATTTCAGGTTCTCTCTTAACAGTTAACTAGAAATAAAAGCAAAAAAAAATGTGTGCTGTTACACTGATGAATCACTGTCTTAATTAGAATATAAAGACATGATACAGAAGCAAGTGAGGCAGATGGTTACAGTTAATCCCCAATGCATAATTAGCAAATTGCTGTAAAACTATTGAATTACTATTGTATACTAAACCAGGTAAATTGCCAATTTTTAAACATACAATGAAAAAGTGTAACAGATAAGCACATTTACAACAGCCTTGTACTGTTAAATGTATTTCCTAACCAAATGCTAGATTGTTACTTTGGGATCATAAAATGCACCCAGTACATCAGTAAACCATACACAGTGCTGACTATGCTCGCATGAACATTTGTCTATGAATCTTACAATCACAGGCCCTAGGAAACTAATATTTTATAGACCATATAAATGTTTTCCCTAAAGATTACAATATAGTTACATGTGAGATTTCACAGAATACATACATTTTTGTGCCATGTATTATATTTATAAAGTACACTGTGTCAACTGACTTCCGGAAATAGCACAGTCTCACCACTGGCGGCGAGACCGAGCTATTAGTAATACAAACCCCATTAAAAGACCAGCAACACACGTCGCTGGTCCTTAAGGAGTTAAATATTGCAAATATATTTTAACTGGTATTTCTGATATTGTGACATTTTATAATGAGTTTATATATATATATTTATTATTTTTTTTCTTTTATTGAAGCTGATACAATATTCAAAAAATAATAATCTGTTACAGAAAGCATTGGGGGCCTCTCACTAACAGACAGATCTACGGCTAGGTAAGCACAAAAGACTCGGAAATATTTTATTCACACGCTAACACCACTGGAAGTAAACTTTTAATGCAGGTTAGCGAGTGTATTACAAGTTGAAAGTAAAAAGTTAGCTCGAGAGCAAAACCCGATGTGGGGTAACTTCAGGGAGCATATTCATCCAGCTCCGTATAGAGCTTGATGCGCCGTGTCTCAGGGTGCCAGGAATCAGACTCGAGAAGTGCAAAAATAATCACACTTTTATTAATAACAAAAAATAATAAAAAGTCCACAAGTCAAACAACAAGCCAGCAGTAAAAGCCAGAGCTGGTAGTCAGACGAGCCGAGTCAGGATCCAAAATGAGTAGTCAGACGAGCCGGCATCAGGAACAAGGAGAACAGCAGAGTCAGGAACAAGCCAGGGATCAGAAACCAGAAGGGACGTTAGACAGCCAGGTAATACACAGGAACTGGAACTCACAAACAGAAATGATGACATAAAAATTCTGAGACTGCAACCTGTCTCACATGGATGATGTACACTAGTCTGGCCATAAGAGGGCGTGCAGGAAATGAGCAGCATCACACACTCTGCACCAGACTCAGCAAGAGAGGTGAGTAAAATGGCTGCCAGCAGCACATGGCAAACAAAGCAGGAAAAACACCCTGACATTACCCTCCCCTCAACGACCCCTCCCCCGCGGGAGGACAAAAGGCTTATTGGGGAAACGGGTATTGAAGGCACAGAGGGGGCGGGAGCATGAACATCAGAGGAGGGAACCCATGAACGCTCCTTCGGACCATAGCCCCTCCAATGAACCAAATACTGTACGCGGCCCCTGGACATACGAGAGTCAATAATGCTGCTGACCTCATATTCTTCATGGTTATCAACAAAGATAGGATGGGGACGAGGCAACACAGTGGTAAACCGATTACAAACCAATGGTTTCAAGAGGGAGACATGAAAAACATTGGAGATGCGCATTGCAGGAGGAAGGTCAAGAGCATAGGCCACAGGATTGACCCGTCGGAATATTCGAAAAAGACCAACATAACGGGGAGCCAGTTTATTGAAAGGCACACAAAGGTTCAAGTTGCGGGAGGACAGCCAAACCCTCTCACCAACCTGGTAGGAAGGCACGGGCAGACATCTATGATCAGACGAGCCGAGTCAGGAGCCAAAGTGAGTAGTCAGACAAGCCGGCATCAGGAACAAGGAGAACAGCAGAGTCAGGAACAAGCCAGGGATCAGAAACCAGAAGGGACGTCAGACAGCCAGGTAATACACAGGAAGTGGAACTCACAAACAGGACTGAGACAACGCAAGGGCAAAGCATACTGAACAGAGGCCCTTTAAATAATAAATGATTACATCAAAATTCTGAGACTGCAACCTGTCTCACATGGATGATGTACACTAGTCTGGCCATAAGAGGGCGTGCAGGAAATGAGCAGCATCACACAATCTGCACCAGACTCAGCAAGAGAGGTGAGTAAAATGGCTGCCAGCAGCACATGACAAACAAAGCAGGGAAAACACCCTAACAGTACCCTCCCCTCAACGACCCCTCCCCCGCCGGAGGACAAAAGGCTTATTGGGGAAATGGGCATTGAAGGCACAGAGGGGGCGGGAGCATGAACATCAGAGGAGGGAACCCATGAACGCTCCTCCGGACCGTAGCCCCTCCAATGAACCAAATACTGTACGCGGCCCCTGGACATACGAGAGTCAATAATGCTGATGACCTCATATTCTTCATGGTTATCAACAAAGATAGGACGGGGACGAGGCAACACAGTGGTAAACCGTTTACAAACCAATGGTTTCAAGAGGGAGACATGAAAAACATTGGAGATGCGCATTGCAAGAAAAGGTCAAGAGCATAGGCCACAGGATTGACCAAACAAAAAAGACCAACATAACAGGGAGCCAGTTTATTGAAAGGCACACGAAGGTTCAAGTTGCGGGAGGACAGCCAAACCCTCTCACCAACCTGGTAGGAAGGCGCGGGAAGACGTCTATGATCAGCCTTGAACTTTTGGTGCTGCATAGAACGATGAAGGCAATCCTGAATCTGCACCCACGTGGAACGGAGTTGCCGGAGATGCTCCTCCAAAGCCAAAATACCCTGAGACATGAAAGAATCGGGCAACAAGAATGGTTGAATCCCATAATTCGTCATGAATGGGGATAACTGGGAGGAAGCATTAATAGCACTATTACGAGCGAACTCTGCACAAGGTAACAGTTCAGACCAATTATTGTGGTGATCTGAGACATAGCAACGGAGGAACTGTTCCAGAGCTTGATTAGACCGTTCCGCAGCCCCTTTGGATTGAGGGTGATATGCCTAGGAGAAGGAAAGCTGGATCCCCATTTGAGCACAAAAGGAACGCCAAAATCTGGAGACAAACTTGCTACCCCGGTCCGACACTATCTCCTTGGGTAACCCATGTAAACGGAAGACCTCCCGGGTGAAAAATTGAAACAAGCTCCTGAGCAGTAGGCAGCTTCTTCAAGGGAATGCAATGTGACATTTTAGAAAAATGGGCAACCACCATAAGGATAACAGTATTGCCATTGGAAACATGGAGCTCGACAATGAAGTCCATAGAAAGATGTGTCCAAGGACGCTCACCATTAGCAATAGGTACGCAGCAACATCAGAACGAAGACCTGGCCACCAGAATTGTCGAGTGACAGACCAAATCATTTGGTTCTTGCCTGGGTGACCTGCGGCTTTACGATAGTGGTAAGTGTGCAAAAGTGTAGTTCGAAGATTCTCAGGAACAAAACACTTACCACTAGGTTTCTCAGGAGGTGCATTGGTATGTGCAGCCAGGATCTCCTCCCCCAAGGGAGAAGTCAAATTAGTTTGTATGGTAGCCAAAATATGGTCATGAGGTATAACTGGAGTAGGTACAGACTCCTCCTTGGACAGAGGCGAAAATTGTCGAGAGAGGGCATCAGCCCTAACATTCTTACTACCAGGCAGGTAGGAGACCACATAATTAAATGAGACAAAATAGCGCCCATCTGGCCTGTCTGGGCGACAAACGTTTTGCTTCGGATAGATAAGTTAAATTCTTGTGGTCAGTAAGAATGAGCACTGGTACCCTAGTACCCTCGAGAAGATGCCTCCATTCCTTGAGTGCCAAAATTATGGCCAGTAATTCCCTGTCGCCAATTTCATAATTGGACTCCGCTGGAAACAATTTCTTAGAGAAGAAACCGCACGGATGCAAGGAACCGTCAGGCGTAGGACGTTGAGACAAGAGGGCACCTACTCCAGTCTCAGATGCATAGACCTCAAGAATGAAAGACAGGACAGGGTATAAGGTTCCCTGCTTGTTTGAATCACAACTGCAGAGTTTAAATAAATTATATATGTTTCACAACTGGAGTACAGGCTATTATATCAGCATAGACTGTATTTACTCAGTGTGATTTTATAAGGAATTGCAGGAAGACTTTATATGGTTATATATTGTTGTTATACCATATAAGTAATATGTAACTGAAAATAAGTAATAGTATTAATAACAACTTTTGACATTTGCATAGTTCAAGCCCATATAGGAGAGATAAAGTTCATTGTAATAACCACTGAAATGTGAGAGACAAGTTGTATACAAACTGCAGGTGCTGACAGGGGCGTGTCCTGCTGCGAGACACAGCACACTGAATAGTGTTTGCAGCGTGGATAACTGAACACAGACCAGATAGTGTATTGAGAGCTGTGAGACACACTGAGTCATAATTATGAAACATACGTTGCAAATGTTAGAAGTATTTCAGAGACAAAGTCAGTTTAGTAATGTTCAAGAGAAAACATGACATTTGAAATTAGCCGTTAGATTAGGCTTCCAAAAGAAAGTAGAAGTGATACAAATACCGTAGCGATATTAAGTAGAATCCTTTTGTTGGTAACAAAGTATAAATTCCTGTAGAGATGTTAAGTTGAGATAGAATGTTACTTCTTGGAGTAGTTCGCTGATAAGTAGTTATTATCAGTCCTTAATGAAACCAAACTGAAGCTGGTATTTGTATTCCAAAAGTTGAAGTAGTAAAAGTAAATCTTCTCTTAGTATGAATTTAGCTTATAAGAAACAGAGCACTGATTTTAGCAAACAATACTCAACAACTAAGAAACTTGTTTGGGGCGTGGTGATGCCTTAAATACAGGTGAGGAAGGTAAGTTAAAGCAAAAGGTAAAAGCAGGACTGGAATCCTTACAGATCCCCCCCCTCAAGCAAGCCGACCACGGGTTGGAATTTAGGTGTACTTGGATAGCGTCTATGGAAACGAGCAATAAGCTTTGGAGCATTAATGTGTGCATGAGGTTCCCAAGTGTCATCCTCTGGGGGCGAACCCCTTCCATCGGACCAGATACTGTAACTCTCCATTATAATGTCTTGAGTCCAAGAGATCATAAACTTCATAGACATACGTGCCCAATTGTATAGGAGAAGGTGGTAAAAGAGGTGCATCAGGCTTATCTTCTAAGTAGGGTTTCAATAATGATACATGGAAAGTTGGGTGGATGGGTAAAGAATCAGGTAGGTCAAGCCGGACGGCATTTTCATTGATGATGTGTAGAATTTTGAATGGGCCAAGGAACAACCCAGCCAATTTTTTACTTGGTAAGTGCATTTTAATATTTTTGGAAGATAACCAAACATAGTCCCCAATGGAATTTTTCGGAGAAGCTCTACATCGTAGATCATAAAAATTTTTCTGTGAAGCCTGAGCATGTTTGATGTTATCACGTAACTGTAATTTTCAGCTATGTTTTGTGTCAACACATCAACAGATGGTGAATCATGTGTAGAGGTCGTTTGGATAGTGAATCTTGGGTTAAATCCATAGTTGGCAAAAAAGAGAGAGTAATTTGTAGTGCTGTTAATGGTATTATTATAGGCAAATTCAGCCATAGAGAGGAAAGAAGTCCATTTATTTTGATGATATGAGAAATAGCAACGTAGATATTGCTCAAGACACTGATTGAGTCTCTCAGTTTGGCCGTTAGTCTGAGGGTGGAAGGCTGTGCTTAACCTTTGATCAATTTGGAGTGCTTTGGTGAGTGCTTTCCAGAAGCGTGAAGTGAACTGGGTTCCTCTATCAGTAGTTAAAATGGAGGGTAACTAGTGGTATCGTACAATGTGGTTTAGAAATAAGTATGCTGTTTCAATGGAAGTGGGTAACTTGTGATAAGGAATAAAATGTGCCATTTTAGTAAAATGATCTGTAACAACTAAAATGGTAGTTTGTCCTGAACTAGGTGGTAAATCAACTATAAAATGCATTCCCAAATGAGACCACGGAGATTCTGGTACTTCCAGAGGAATCAAATACCCGTAGGGAGGTCTCCTTTCTGGTTTCGATACTGTACAAGTTGTACAATGTTGTATATATTCTTTTATACTGGTTTTCATCGATGGCCACCAATAACTTCTGGCGATAAGCTCATAAGTACGTTTGATACCTGGATGACCAATTAGTGGAGGGTCATAATGTTCTTTGATTATTTTCTGTCTGAAACGTTCTGGAATATATAGTCTAGAACCATGAAAGTAAAAACCATTCTGGAGGCTTAGACTATCTAATAGAGTTTGGTCTATTAGATCAGATTGGTATTCCTTATCCTGTTGAGATAGGATAGCAAGGAAACGAGTAGGGGGAAGAATGCTAGTAGGAGAGTCTTCTTGTACAGGTCTTGAATCTCGTCGAGAGAGTGCATCTGCCTTCCCATTTTTTGATCCCGGCCTATACATGATTTGAAAATTGAAACGACTAAAGTAGAGACTCCATCTCACTTGACGTCCAGATAAAGTTTTGTTATTTTGTAGATATTCCAAATTCCGGTGATCAGTGTAAATCACTATAGGTAGGGAGGTACCTTCAAGAAGATGTCTCCAGAATTTAAAAGCTCTTTTAATGGCTAAAAGTTCCTTGTCCCCAATGGAATAGTTGATCTCTGCTGAAGTCATAATTTTTTAATAGAACCCAACTGGGTGTAGAGGTTCTTTAGGAGACTGTCTTTGAGAGAGGACAGCGCCAAGAGCATAATCTGAAGAGTCCACCTCTAGGATATATTGAAGGTTTGGATCAGGATATTTCAGAATGGGAGCAGATGAAAAAGAATTCTTCAGAAAACTGAAAGCATCATCCTGTTCTTTGGTCCACTGGAAAGTGCAGTTAGCACTAGTTAATTTAGTCAGAGGTTTCGCTATTTTTGAGAAATTGCGAATGAACTTTCTGTAATAGCTACTGAAGCCAAGAAATTTTTGTAGTTCTTTCCTTGTTGAAGGTGTGGGCCAGGATTTTACTGCTTCCACTTTGTTATCTTGCATTTGAATCCCATCCGGGCTGATGGAGTAGCCCAGGAACTCTATTTTGTTGGTGTGAAAAATGCATTTTTCCAATTTTGCGTAGAGCCGATGGACTTTGAGTCTTGCTAAAACCCAACTAACATGTTTGATATGTTCTTCTAGATTTGTGGAGTAGATTAGAATGTCAAAAAATCAGGAAACAAGCCAAGCACCAATAGTTAAAAATAAAACTTAGAACTTTATTTGTAACATTTAAAAAGGAATATAAAGCGGTAGAGAGTATGGGGTAACCCCCAAAAAACAGCAGACTAACGCGTTTCGGCTAGGAGAGCCGTACTCATAGTCCCTAAAACCACTGAAAACACACGGACTCTTATACCCAGTGTTCCATCGTAATAGGTTGGACAGTTAATTGAAATTTAAAGGTATATTCTCTTGCATGGTTTCAAGCCATATAGTATTCTGCACATTATATTACCAAGTAGCAGAGTTACCTTACATAATTTCTTTTAAGTGTCCAATTGGAATTGGATTAGAATGTCATCTAGGTAGACAACAACACATGTATCAAGAAGATCATGGAAAATGTCATTAATAAAGAACTGGAAAGTTGCGGGTGCGTTGGTTAAGCCAAAGGGCATAACTAGATATTCAAACAACCCATACCTAGTTCTAAAAGCGGTAAGCAACTCATCCCCCTCTCGGATACGTACTAAATTGTACGCCCCTCTCAAATCTAATTTAGTAAAAATCTGAGCATGCCTGAGTCTTTCTATGAGTTCGGGAATGAGGGGGAGGGGGTATCGTTTTTTTATGGTGATTTTGTTCAATTGTCTGAAATCAATGATAGGCCGAAGAGATTGGTCTTTGTTCCGCACAAAAAACATTCCTGCACCAGCAGGAGAAACCGAAGGACAGATAAACCCTTTCTTTAGATTTTCATCTAGGTAAGTCTTTAGATGATCCAATTCTGGTTGGCAGAGTGGGTATAAATGTCCAATGGGTGGTGTGGTTCCAGGTTTCAATTCGATAGGGCAGTCGTAGATTCTGTGTGGGGGAAGGGTGTCTGCTTCTTTCTTACTGAAGACTTCAGAGAACTTCTTGTACATTTCTGGTATCAGAGTGTAAGGATATGTTTAGTTGTTTTTAGAGAACACTACAATTACAGCCCCTGCTTTATGCAGGACCACTCAGTCTCACACCTTACCTCGGATTCCCACAGATTTAACTTAAGGGAACCCTGATATGCTCATTGATCTGAGGGTCACTACAGCAGGGTTGCTGAGTGAATCCGGAACCTTCACGCAACAATAAATGCTTAAAGCAGAAAAGAGAGTAAGTCTTATAGGATTGACTGCAGCAGTAGTGAAAGAGTTAATTAGTGCAGGTGCCTTAATTCAAACAGAGTTGCAATGGAAATAGTTTATGCAGCAGGCTTTAACAAACACACTGAAATTAACACAGTACTTTGATAAGTGAATAAATCAACCTCTGGTCATTTTGTAAACCATACTTTGATAATGAATATTAATACTTTGCAGAGTTGTTCAATCAGAGTAATATAAGCTGTGGTAAACTTGAGGAAACTGATAAAGTTTAAGTTAGAGCAAACAGTTCATTTCAAGCACAATAGAGGTTAATTGCGTAAAGTTTGAATTATGCTTATGCAATCCGATAATGAATAATGGTACTTTGTAATAATCTTTGTCACAGTTATTTGTTTGTAATATGGTAAATAGCAGTAAAACGGTTTAGTGCATATTTGATATCTGAAGCGAATATGGAAATCCAGCAAATGAGCGTTCCACAATATATAGCAAGTGAAGGAAAAATGAGGTTGCAGCAATACACACAGTTCATAGAATGCAATATATATAGACTAGAAATATTGTAGATGATATTAGCACATAGCGATACAGTTACCACACAGCAACAAGTCCTAGGAGTATCGCAGTAAGCCTGGCAGAGATCTGCGGCGGGAGAATCAGGAGCGTGACGTCACACGCTGCAGGGGAACAACCTCACTACAGGAGAGAGACTGAGAAATCTCTTAGTGAACAAACGGAGTAAATCTTCAAGCACAAAAGAGAATCTGCAAGTTGATTCAAATAGGCAGATACTCCTGGGGAGCAATAAGTTGAGAATACAAAGTAGTATAAACGGCTAGGTCTCTTCTGAAGCAGCTTCACACTGAGCAACAAATTACCAAGCAATGAGTTCTGTTGGGAGGAGCCTTAAATAGTGGTAGTGAGTTGACATCCTTAAAGGCACAGTAGGAAAAGAGATAAATCCCTGACAGGACACCCCCCCCAAGGAGCCGCTCCGCGGATCAAGGACCAGGACGATCAGGATGTCTACGATGAAACAAAGAGACAAGACGTGGTGCAGAGACATTATTGGAAGGCTCCCAAGAGTCCTCCTCAGGACCAAATCCCTTCCAACTGACAAGATACTGAAGTTGATTACGATGGTAACGAGAGTCTATGATAGACTCAATCTCATATTCCATGCCATCAATGACTGTAGGATCCACCGTCTCATTTTGAGTTGAATCTCTGATTGCACTGTAAGGTTTCAAAAGAGAAACGTGGAATGTGGGATGTATCTTCATGGAATCTGGTAGTTTAAGTGTTACAGCATTAACATTGATGATCTTTTGTATCGGATAAGGCCCTAAATATAGGGAAGCCAGTTTTTTAGATGGAACTTGTAAGCGTAAATGTTTAGTGCTTAATCCAAACTTTGTCACCAATCTTGTAATCTGGAGGCTTGGATCTACGTAGGTCGTAGTGATGTTTCTGAACAGCCTGGGCTTCTAGTAAAACTTGTTTCAATGTTGAGAAATTGGTAGCAATGGTATTAACAAGATCATTAACTATAGGCATGTCGGAATTGTTGATCTGATTTGGATAGTATGAGGGATGAAATCCATAATTGATGTAAAATGGTGTCATTTTAGTTGATGAATTTACGGCATTATTATGAGCAAATTCAGCAGTAGCAAGTAGAGAATGCCAGTTATCTTGTTGTTGAGTGCAGTAGCAACGAAGGTACTGCTCTAATGTTTGATTTGTTCTTTCTGTTTGACCATTCGTTTGTGGATGATAAGCGGTACTCAAACGTTTAGTAATGTTAAGAGAGGAACACAATTGATTCCAAAACCTCGAGGTGAATTGCGTACCTCTATCTGTGGTGATTGTTTCAGGTAAACCATGTAGTTTTACAATGTGATTCAAAAATAGTGAAGCAGTTTCTGAAGACGTAGGCAATCCTCTATGTGGAAGGAAATGAGCCATTTTAGAGAATAAGTCCACTACTACCAATATGGTATTATAATTAGCTGACGAGGGCAGATCAACAACAAAATCCATAGCAATCGCTGCCCAGGGTCTGTCTGGTACTGGTAAAGAGAGAAGGTAACCATAAGGACTCTTATGCTGATGTTTCTTAGTTGTACATACCATACAGGAATCAATATATTGTTTAATAGTATCATTCATCTTTGGCCACCAGTAATTCCTTTTAATCAAATGAGCAGTTATATGAACTCCAGGATGACCAGCCAATAAAGAGTCGTGAGCAGAGGTAAGTATCTCATTCCTGAGAGAAGGAGGTATATACAATAAAGTGCCATGATAGTATAAGTTGTCGGAATGTTTTAGTACATCCAAATGACCCAAAGATGAATCATCCTTCAGATGTTCTTGTAAGATGGTTTTAAACTCAGTTGTTAAACAAATAATTCTATCCGGAGGTATGATAGATGAAGGAGAAACCACATCAGTAGGACGAGGGTCTTTTCTAGAAAGAGCATCAGCTTTCATATTTTTTGAACCTGGTCTATAAGTAATGACGTAGTCAAAACGAGAGAAGAACAAACTCCAACGAACCTGACGAGCAGTGAGGGTCTTGTTTGATTTTAAATATTCTAAATTACGGTGATCGGTATAGATGGTGATTGGATATGTTGCACCCTCTAGGAGGTGTCGCCAGAACTCCAAAGCTGATTTGATTGCGAGAAGTTCCTTATCACCGATTCCATAGTTAATCTCTGCTGAACTCATAGTTCTAGAATAGTAGGAGACAGGATGTAAAGGTTCTTTTTCAGAACGTCTTTGAGATAAAACAGCCCCCACAGCAAACTCAGAAGCATCGACTTCTAGCGTAAATTGACATGTGGGATCTGGAAACTGTAAAATAGGGGCTGAAACAAATTTAGTTTTTAGAGTATTGAAGGAATGATCAGCATCTTGATTCCATACAAACTTAACTTGTTTACGTGTTAACGTAGTGAGAGGTCTAACAATAAGTGAAAAGTCTTTAATGAACTTTCTATAAAAGTTTGCAAAGCCAAGGAATCTTTGAATATCTTTTTTATTACGAGGAATAGGCCAATTAGTGATAGCTTCTACTTTGCTTGACTCCATTGAAATTCCAGCTGGTGAGATGCAATAACCAAGGAATGATATGGTGTTTGTATTAAAAATACACTTTTCAAGCTTTGCATAAAGACGGTGTGCCCTTAAACGTGCCAACACTTGTTTGACATGTAAAATGTGATCCTGTAGAGAATTTGAGTAAACCAAGATGTCATCCAAGTATACAACAATACAGATATCTAACAAATCATGAAAGACATCATTTATAAAACATTGAAAAGTCACTGGGGCATTGCACAACCCAAAGGGCATTACAGTGTATTCATATAAACCGTATCTAGTACGAAATGCAGTTAACCATTCATCCCCTGCCCTCATCCTAATCAGATTGTAAGCACCTCTGAGGTCAAGTTTAGTAAAAACTGTGGCACCTTGTAAACGTTCAATAAGTTCAGGTATGAGGGGCAGGGGGTATCTGTTCTTTTTTGTGCATTTGTTCAACTGCCTATAATCAATGATGGGTCTAAGACTGCCATCCTTGTTTTTTACAAAGAACATTGCTGCAGCTGCAGAGGATGTGGAAGGTCTAATAAAGCCTTTTTTCAAGTTATCATCTAAATATTCTTTTAAATGATTTAATTCTGGCTGTGACAATGGATATATATGTCCATATGGTATGGAGCTTCCAGGTATAAGATCAATAGGACAATCATAGTCTCTGTGTGGAGGTAAAGACTCAGCCTCCTTTTTATCAAAAACATCAGCAAATTCACTATAACATTCTGGTAACTTATGTTCAGTGATATGACAAAGTGTGTGTACCCCAAAACAGGATTGTTTACAGTGGTTTGAATCAAAAACTACTGATGCTGTGGACCACGATATAGTGGGATTATGCTTTATTAACCAATTCAGTCCAAGGATTAATGGATAGACAGAAGATGGAAGAACATCAAAACAAATAAGCTCTGTGTGTCCTGAAGGGGTAACAACTTTGAGTGGGATAGTGTGGTGAGTTATGGGACCAGAGCTAAAGAATGAACCGTCAACCAGACGAATAGCTAAAGCAACACTCTTCTTTATTAGTGGGATGTGATTATTAACAACAAAAGTGTTATCAACAAAATTCCCAGAAGCCCCAGAGTCAATTATGGCCTGAACGTTTATCTTCTGATGGGACCACTGTAGGGAGACATAAATAGATAGATGAGATTTTATGCTGTCAACCAAATTAACAGTATGGTCATTGGACGAAGTCTTACCCTTCTTTTGTCGAATCAGAGAGGGACAGTCCCTAACAGCATGGTTCTTTTCAGCACAGTATAGACATAGGTTTAGTAGCTTACGCCTAGCTTTCTCCTCAGGTCTCAAGGGTCCCCTAATAACTGCAACATCCATGGGTTCTTCTATGGGTCTAGTGAATGCTGTGGAAGGTGTTGAGTGATGATAATTGGGGTTTCTTCTGGGGGTAGTCTCTGAATGGGATCTCTCTGACTTCCTTTCCCTAAGCCGACAATCTATGCCAATAGAGAGAGTCATCAATTCATCCAAGTCCTCTGGAATCACACCCCTTGCCAATTCATCCTTAACTGCATCATTGAGTCCCAAACGGAACTGATTGCGTAGAGCAGGAATATTCCACAGGGTGTCAGGAGCCCATCTTTTAAATTCAGTAATGTAGTCTTCTACCATTCTTTTGCCCTGTCTTAGAGACCTAATGGCAGTTTCAGCAGTATTTTTTCTATTGTGATCTTCATATAAAAGAGACATTGCAGAAAAAAAAACTTCTAGTGAATTTAGGATAGGATCATTTTTTTCATAGAAAGCATTGGCCCAAGACCTGGCCTCACCTCTGAGAAATGAAATTACAGTTAGAACTCTAATCCTGTCAGTTGGGTATGACTTAGGTTTCAAAGTAAAAAGCAGAGTGCAGGAATTCCTGAAATCCCTAAACATAGCTCTGTCCCCAGAGAACTTTTCCGGTGGACTAACAATGGGTTCTGGACATGACTCAACATTAGTAGTTTTGTTTGCAAGCTGATCATTAATAAAAAATGTTATACTCTGATTCTCTAGTTGTATATCCCTTAAGCCTTGAATCATGTGATCCATACTCTGAGCTAAAGAACCAACTCTCCTGGACAGTTCACTTACATCCATGATTTTAGCTGTTAGTAGTATTCCTTTTTTAAGGCTTGGTAATATGTAAGGATATGTTTAGTTGTTTTTAGAGAACACTACAATTACAGCCCCTGCTTTATGCAGGACCACTCAGTCTCACACCTTACCTCGGATTCCCACAGATTTAACTTAAGGGAACCCTGATATGCTCATTGATCTGAGGGTCACTACAGCAGGGTTGCTGAGTGAAACCGGAACCTTCACGCAACAATAAATGCTTAAAGCAGAAAAGAGAGTAAGTCTTATAGGATTGACTGCAGCAGTAGTGAAAGAGTTAATTAGTACAGGTGCCTTAATTCAAACAGAGTTGCAATGGAAATAGTTTATGCAGCAGGCTTTAACAAACACACTGAAATTAACACAGTACTTTGATAAGTGAATAAATCAACCTCTGGTCATTTTGTAAACCATACTTTGATAATGAATATTAATACTTTGCAGAGTTGTTCAATCAGAGTAATATAAGCTGTGGTAAACTTGAGGAAACTGATAAAGTTTAAGTTAGAGCAAACAGTTCATTTCAAGCACAATAGAGGTTAATTGCGTAAAGTTTGAATTATGCTTATGCAATCCGATAATGAATAATGGTACTTTGTAATAATCTTTGTCACAGTTATTTGTTTGTAATATGGTAAATAGCAGTAAAAAGGTTTAGTGCATATTTGATATCTGAAGCGAATATGGAAATCCAGCAAATGAGCGTTCCACAATATATAGCAAGTGAAGGAAAAATGAGGTTGCAGCAATACACACAGTTCATAGAATGCAATATATATAGACTAGAAATATTGTAGATGATATTAGCACATAGCGATACAGTTACCACACAGCAACAAGTCCTAGGAGTATCTCAGTAAGCCTGGCAGAGATCCGCGGCGGGAGAATCAGGAGCGTGACGTCACACGCTGCAGGGGAACAACCTCACTACAGGAGAGAGACTGAGAAATCTCTTAGTGAACAAACGGAGTAAATCTTCAAGCACAAAAGAGAATCTGCAAGTTGATTCAAATAGGCAGATACTCCTGGGGAGCAATAAGTTGAGAATACAAAGTAGTATAAACGGCTAGGTCTCTTCTGAAGCAGCTTCACACTGAGCAACAAATTACCAAGCAATGAGTTCTGTTGGGAGGAGCCTTAAATAGTGGTAGTGAGTTGACATCCTTAAAGGCACAGTAGGAAAAGAGATAAATCCCTGACACAGAGTCTCTGATGTGGAGGATAAACTGTGAAAAAAGGTTCTATGACAAGTCTGTTGGCAAAATTCAGAATTTAATTGAACCTTTAAAGATTTCCAATTAATATCTGGTTCGTCTAGCTGTAACCAAGCTAGCCCAAGTACTATAGGGAATAATGGAGAAGTGATTACATCAAAGGTGAGATGTTCATGATGTGTTTTTAATGTGGTGACAGAGAGCAGGATGGTGTGATGTGTAATGGGCCCTGATGATATCTCAGACCCATCAACCACACGAAGGAAAATAGGAGACAACTTTTTGATCAATGGTATTTTATTTTTTGAAACCAGAGAACTGTCAATATAGTTTCCTTGTGCTCCTGTATCCAAGATGGCTGGAATGGTCACTTGCTTATTTGCCCACTGTAGAGAGAGAATTAAAGAACAATGAAGAGGGTTGTTATGCTTTAACTGGATAGAAAGATTGGTATGGTACTTACTCTTCTTGTTCTGTGGCAAAGAAAGGCAGTCCTTTAAAGTATGAGATGAGGATGCACAATACATGCAGAGGCCTCTAGTCTTCCTTCTGATGCGTTCTTCAGGAGTTAGAGGTCCTCTAATAAAACTTATATCCATTGCTTCGGCACCAGTTGAACCAGTATGAGAACTGTTAGAAGTGGGATGGTTTAGATCCATATCCTTCTTGTAAACAATTTCAGGGTATTGACGTTCAAATCTTCTTTCACGTAATCTCCTATCAATTTGCCTGCTGAGCTTCATAAGACCTTCTAATGTTTCAGGCAACTCAGTTCGGGCTAATTCATCTTTTACTGCGTCAGAGAGTCCAAGCCTGAACTGGTTTTTTAGAGCAATGGCGGTCCATTGAGAGTCAATAGAATATTGCTTGAATTCTGTTATGTAACTTTCAACAGGTTTGATACCTTGTTTTAGATTCCTCATCTTTTTCTCAGCAGTATACTGTAGGTTAGAATCATAGTATAATTCATCCATGATATCCAAAAAAGATGAAAAAGATGAGAGAACTGGATTATTTGTCTCAAAGACAGTGTCTGCCCAAATGTGAGGTTCACCTCTTAAATAACTTATCATTGTAAGGACTTTAACCCTATCATTTGGGTATGTTTTAGGTATAAGGGTGAAATTAAGCAGACAAGCATTTTTAAATTGACGGTATAAATTCCTATCTCCATTGAAAAAATCTGGAGGTGCAATAAATGGTTGTGACAGATTGTCAGGGAGGCTCTGTTTAGTAGAGACAGTGTCTTTTATGACTTTTCTTAAAGTTTAATTTTCTAATTGTAACTCTCTAAAGGCTTTACTAAGTTGATCAACTCTTTGTGTTAAATTATAAACAATTTGAGGAAGCTCTGCTGGATCCATTATATATGGCTTAGTTGTTATATAAGGTTCCCTGCTTGTTTGAATCACAACTGCAGAGTTTAAATAAATTATATATGTTTCACAACTGGAGTACAGGCTATTATATCAGCATAGACTGTATTTACTCAGTGTGATTTTTATAAGGAATTGCAGGAAGACTTTATATGGTTATATATTGTTGTTATACCATATAAGTAATATGTAACTGAAAATAAGTAATAGTATTAATAACAACTTTTGACATTTGCATAGTTCAAGCCCATATAGGAGAGATAAAGTTCATTGTAATAACCACTGAAATGTGAGAGACAAGTTGTATACAAACTGCAGGTGCTGACAGGGGCGTGTCCTGCTGCGAGACACAGCACACTGAATAGTGTTTGCAGCGTGGATAACTGAACACAGACCAGATAGTGTATTCAGAGCTGTGAGACACACTGAGTTGCGAGGAGCTGTCTGACACGCTGAGATATGTAAAGCTGTGTGACGTCACAGAAAGTCTGTTACAGTCCGGTATGGAAATGAATCAAAGAATGGTTATAACATAATTATGAAACATACGTTGCAAATGTTAGAAGTATTTCAGAGACAAAGTCAGTTTAGTAATGTTCAAGAGAAAACATGACATTTGAAATTAGCCGTTAGATTAGGCTTCCAAAAGAAAGTAGAAGTGATACAAATACCGTAGCGATATTAAGTAGAATCCTTTTGTTGATAACAAAGTATAAATTCCTGTAGAGATGTTAAGTTGAGATAGAATGTTACTTCTTGGAGTAGTTCGCTGATAAGTAGTTATTATCAGTCCTTAATGAAACCAAACTGCAGCTGGTATTTGTATTCCAAAAGTTGAAGTAGTAAAAGTAAATCTTCTCTTAGTATGAATTTAGCTTATAAGAAACAGAGCACTGATTTTAGCAAACAATACTCAACAACTAAGCACTTGTTTGGGGCGTGGTGATGCCTTAAATACAGGTGAGGAAGGTGAGTTAAAGCAAAAGGTAAAAGCAGGACTGGAATCCTTACACAGGGTTAGGATGAGCCAGAACTGGAGCGGCAGCAAAGGCAGTCTTAAGACTATCAAAGGCCTTAATGGCAGTAGATGACCAATGGAGTGGATCATTCTCTTTACGGGTCATGTCTGTGATAGGTTTGACCAAGGAAGAATTGGCGAAGCCCAAAAAACGTTGAATAGACCGAAGACCAACTGGGCGAGGCCACTGCAAAACTGCAGACAACTTGTCAGGATCCATGGAGAACCCTGCAACAGCGATAAAATAACCTAGGAAGGTTACTTGAGTCTGATGGAAGTCACATGTCTCGAGTTTACAAAACAGGTCGTTCTCACATAGTCTCTGAAGAACCTGTGTAACATCAGAACGATGAACCTCAAGAGTGGGTGAGTGTATGAGGATGTCGTCTAAGTACACCACAACACACTGTTGCAACATATCTCGTAGGACATCATTAATAAATTCTTGTAAAACAGCAGGAGCATTACATAGGCCAAAAGGCATTACAAGATATCCATAATGCCCGCTCCTGGTGTTAAATGTTGTTTTCTATTCGTGGCCCTCCTTGATCCTAACGAGATTGTAGGCTCCTCTCAAATCAAGTTTAGAAAAGACCATAGCTCCCTTGAGGTGGTCAAAGAGTTTCGTAATGAGTGGAATAGGGTAAGCATTCTTAATGGTAAGATGATTAAGACCCCTATAATAGATGCATGGTCTTAACTTGCCACCCTTTTTCTTCACAAAGAAGAAGCCAGCCCCTGCAGGAGAGCAGGATTTGCGGATAATCCCCCGCGACAGAGCATCGGCAACATACTCCTCCATAGCACAATTCTCCGCAACAGACAGTGGGTAAACCCGGCCCCGAGGAGGAATGGCTCCGGGTTGCAGGTCTATGGCACAATCGTAGGACCGGTGAGGAGGGGTCAGGAGGCATGGGAGGAGAGGGAGGCATGGGTGGGAATGAACACGTAGTAGACAACGGAACAGGAGGCTTCCGCAAGCGCTCCTTGAAAGAGGACCTCTCTGAGTCTGATGTCAATTAGGATCAAAGAAGATACCAATGCCTTGAGATCCTCTGGTAAATCTCTGGCAGCAACTTCATCTTTAATCGCATCAGAGAGCCCATGAAAGAAGGCGGCAACAAGGGTTTCATTGTTCCAACCTACCTCTGCGGCAAGCATACGGAATTCAATGGCATACTGAGCAACAGATCCTGTACCTTGCTAAATGGACATGAGTTGTTTAGCAGCAGAGGAGGAGCGAGCCGGAACATCAAATACCCTTCGAAAGGAGGCCACAAATTAAGGGTAATTTGAAATCACAGGTTTATTAGTCTCCCACAAGGGATTAGCTCAGGCAAGAGCTGTGTTAGAGAGTAACGAGATGACAAATCCCACCTTAGCTCTGTCAGAGGGAAACGCCTGAGGTAACATCTCAAAGTAAATGCCCACCTGGTTCAAAAACCCTCTGCACTGAATAGGATTGCCTCCATATCGCTGAGGTAGAGGTGCAGAACCGGACATGCTCCTGGTAGGACTAGGTGCAGCAGCAGAAACGGGAGCAGCCATAACTTGCGGGACACTTTGGTCCAAATGTGCAGTGCGAGTCAGCAGGGTTTGCAGGGCTAGTGCAAATTGATCCAAGCGATGATCCTGTTCATCCATCCAGGAAATGATGGTAGGTAAAGGTGGATTATTAGCACCATCAGGATTCATGGCCCTTGCGTAATGTCAGGGTGCCAGGAATCAGACTGAGATGAGAATAACAAAAAATAATAAAAAGTCCACAAGTCAAACAACAAGCCAGGAGTCAAAGCCAGAGCTGGTAGTCAGATGAGCCGAGTCAGGAGCCAAAGCGAATAGTCAGACGAGCCGAGTCAGGAGCCAAAGCGAGTAGTCAGACGACCCAGAATCAGGAACAAGGAGAACAGCAGAGTCAGGAACAAGCCAGGGATCAGGAACTAGGAGGGATGTCAGACAGCCAGGTAATACACAGGAACTGGAACTCACAAACAGGACTGAGACAACGCAAGGGCAAAGCATACTGAACAGAGGCCCTTTAAATAATAAGTGATGACATCACAATTCTGAGACTGCAGCCTAACACGGATGATGTACACCAGTCTGGCCATTAGAGGGCATGCAGGAAATGAGCAGCATCACACACTCTGCACCAGACTCAGCAAGAGAAGTGAGTAAAATGGCTGCCAGCAGCACATGGCAAACAAATCAGGGAAAAAACCCTGACACTGTTTCTGGCAAGCCTTCAGGCTCGCCGGAAACACAAGTTATGAAGCAGCGGTCTAAAGACCACTGCTCAATAACATGTTTGCCTGCTCTGAGGCGGCGGACAAACAGGAATCAACATGATCGAATACGATCGGGATGATTGGCCGTGAAACTGCAGGGGGCGGAATTGCACCAGCAGTTCACAAGAACTACTGGTGCAATGATATATGCCGACAGCGTCCGCTCGCACAATAATAATTCGGCCCCTAGGACTTTGAATATTGCAACCTTGTTAACTTATTTTCCCCATAGACTTCAATTCCTTGCATGCTAACCCAACAAAGTGTTAGCTCAACTGCCCTAAGGCCGAAGGTGGAGACCATGACATTATGATTAGATTAATGGAATGAATTTACCCCATAAAATAAACATTACAGCCATGAATATACACCATCTTGCTATATAATTAAAAACTAATCCAAATTTCATGAAGAATAACCTATAGATTATAATGTATCTTAAACAGAAACTATCTTTATATAGATTTTTAAAAAATCCTATTAATTAAAAAAATCCTAATAAATAAATAAAAAAATCTCATCTAAATAAAAAAAAACATTTTTTTTTTTTAAATAATTAATTTTTATCCACCCTGGTTATAGTAAAGCTTTATATTTAGGAGAGGTATACCCTCCCTGTCGGTAGGAAGCTATAACACTTGCCTTGCAATTCTAGGTTTACCAGACCACCAAACATATCCAGATAGTGCAGACTGAAATTGGTTTAGTACTGGTGTGGGGACCTTTATGGGGAGGCACCAGAATAGATACATCAGGTTTGGAAGAACTGCCATATTATGGGCTGCTACACCACCCAGCTACGAGACTTAAGTGAAGTCCGACCATTTTAAGAGCATGTTAGTGTGTTTGAGTAGAAATACAAAGTTCGCCTAAATCATTAGTTGAGGGTCATGAGACAGCATCACACCCAAAGCCAAATGCCTCATTGATATCCGGATTCCCACCCACACAGACGGCATACAGCTGGCTCTTGTCCTCTTACACAATTTGATTGCTAGGAGCCTATCTGCTTTGCTGCCCTTATGATATAGCAACGGTCTCCTCAGGAGAAGGGATTCCTGTACCTTTCTGATTCCATCTCCGCAATTGCAGACCTAATCTTACTAATTTCAGCTGTAAGCTCCAGAGGGCGAGTCTTTATTACGTTCTTCAAGAGGACATAATCGGCAAAATAGCTGCAACAAGGAGGTACCGTTTTGACGTTTAAGTGAGGCCATACGTTCAGATAGACATTTAGGGAAGTCCAGAGTAATTGAGGAGTTACTTGAGGCTGGTCATTAAATGTAATGCATTTTCTATTCTGTTAAGGTTGCTAATGAAATAATATCATAATGCCCCCTGACTTTTTTTATGGGTGAGGTCATGTCAGAAATTTTAAAAAATAATACACTTATTCAACAAATCAGACAATCAAATTGATTAATAAAGCCAATTTGGTCTAGAACCTAAAAAGGATTATGGGTTAGATTTACGAAGGGTCGAGTGGACATGATTCGCTGTAGCAAATCATGTCTGCTCAACCTCGCTAAATGTGCAATGTCGCCCCCTGCTCACTAGCGGAAAATTGGTCGCTAGCATGGGCCGTCAATCATGCTGATCGGGATGATTGCAGTCCGCCACATAAAAGATGGCAGAGAAGTTAAGGAGCAGCGGTATTATGACCGCTGCTTCTTAACTTCCGTTTCTGGCAGACCAGAAACTATGGGGCATCGATGCAGCATCCACTGCTTGTTAAACCGAACCCTATATCTTAATTTAAAAACAAGTTCCAATATACCCTTCACAGGATGTGGCCTGGATAGCAAAATATATGCTTTTATTTATGTTAAACGCTGAGAACCTCTTAGTCCGTTCATATTAGTGGATGATGTGGTAAATTGTTTTAACAAAGTAATCTAAGAGTGGTGATTCCCCTAGATTGGTGAGTCTGGCACTGTGCACGTTACAGTTCGGAGCTTGCAGTCCCAGTTGTAGATAGTTTGACCAGATGGAAGCAGCAGACCTTCGTAGTCACAAGCAAGATCTAGGGTGGGAGCAGAAAAGGGAGTCATCAGTGAAGAAACTTTTAAGCAACAAATATTATTTAAAATTGACTTTGACATAAAGGGAAATTATAATATTTTGCTATTTACACATTACAAATTATTCACTGCACTGCAACAGATCTGAATGTTTTAAAAGCATTTAAAAAAAATGCATTGTTTTGCAGTCCTGGGACACGCCCCTTGTTTATCTAACGTCCTTTATTCCTTTACAGTGGCCACTTAGAAATAGATATTATTGAGCTCCGACACACACCAACCAATCAATGTGCAGCATGTAGGAAAGTCAGGGTCCTGCATTTCACAAAATGCACTCCGCTTTTTAAGTTTATTGTCTCTTTATATGTGCTGGTTAATTTTTGTTGCCTTTTGCCACTTTGAGAAATGTATTTTATTTAGCTATATCTTGTATATATATATATATATATATATATATATGTGTGCAGTAATAGGGATAGATGCCAGTTTATCTGTCTGCCCAAATCCTACTAAAATGTAATTTTGATCTGTGTATGTCTGATTTATCAACATATACTAGATGGCCAAAAGAATGTGGAAAACTCTACTAATTATTGAGTTCAGGTGTTTCAGCAACACCCATTGCTAACATGTGCATACAATCTAGCACAAAGCATGAAATCCCCATAGACAAACATTGGCAGTACAACAAGTTGCACTTAAGAGCTAAGTGGCAGTGTCATAAGAAGCCACCTTTGCCACAATTCAGTTTGTGTAATTTCTTCCCTACTAGAGCTGCCCCGGTCAGCTGTATGTGCTATTACTGTGTAGTAGAAGTGAATAGAAGCAACAACAGGCCAGCTACGAAGTAGTAAACCATGCAAACTCACATATATGAAATTATTGAGAGGTGAACTATCTCCAGTTATTACAAGTGGAGCGCTTTTTAGCAGTTACGCTAGAGAGCTAATTGCGCTAGAAGTAAACTTTTTATGCTCATTGGGTTGCGCTGGCATTATGAGTTGAAAGTAAAAGGTTTGCGCTCTTGCGCTATCCCGACGATCGCAAACAGTATACTTCTCAATTAGACTATCGCGCAAATGATAACCTCTTTCCCAAAAGACGTCAATAAAGAAAAAAGTGGTAAAAAAAACGAACTCCCTACTCACATGCAAACCCGATCACATGTTCTCATATGTGCATACCCAATTGTATATTCACATATGCGCATACCTGATCGCATATTCTAATGTACACTTACCCGAAATGAAAATATGAATATTGCACATTCCAATGTTCTTAACATAGAATATGTTCTATTTATTCATAAATATTTCTACATATACAGTATCTGAAATTTCTACATATATCAGTATCATGAAATTTTAAACAACTTTCTAATTTACTCCTAATATCAAATTTTCTTCATTCTCTTGGTATCTTTATTTGAAATGCACGAATGTAAGTTTAGATGCCAGACCATTTTTGGTGAACAACCTGGGTTGTCCTTGCTGATTGGTGGAAAAAGTGCTGTCCAGAGTACTGAAACCAAAAAAAAAAAAGCTTAGATGTCTTTTTCAAATAAAGATAGCAAGAGAATGAAGAAAAAATGATAATAGGAGCAAATTAGAAAGTTGCTTAAAATTGCATGCTCTTTCTGAATTACAAAAGAAAAAAAATTGGGTTCAGTGTCCCTTTAAGGGAACTAGATGAAGAGGTGAGTATTCAAATCCCTAGATAACAGCTCCCTTAAAGGGACAGTAAACCTCAAAAATAATGTTATATAATTTTGCACCATTAAACACAGTGCAGCTCGCTCCTGCTGTCTGACAGAGCAGGAGCGAGCTGCACTGTGTTTAATGGCGCGGTCGGGCCAGGCTGTGACTATACAGCTGGCCCGATGCGCTGTTTGAAAAAAACAGACCCGCTCAGAAGATCACAGAGAGCGGGTCTGTAAAACAGCAGTTTTTTTTAAAAAATTCAAAGGGGAAATTATGTTTTATAATGTTTGCGCTAATATAATGTTATATAATTCTGCACTATGTGCAGAATTATATAACATTATATTTAAGGTTTACTGACACTTTAAAGGGACATGAAACCCAAATATTTTATTTCATGATTCTGAAAGAGCAAGTGATTTTAAACAACTTTCCAATTTACTTCTATTATTTAATTTGCTTCCTTCTCTTGTTATCCTTTGCTGAAAGGTTTATCTAGGTAAGCTCAGGAGCAGCAAAGAGCCTAGGTGCTAGCTGCCGATTGGTGGCTGCATATATATATATATACACTGATTTTCATTGGCTCACCCCCTGCATTGCTGCTCTTTCATCAAATGATACCAAGAGAATTAAGCAAATTTGCTAGTAGAAGTAAACTGGAAAGTTTTTAACCCCTTAATGACCACAATGTACCCTGTATGTCACTGGTCGTTAAGGGTTTTTTCAGGACATAATAGCACAAGTCTAGCAAGAACACACCATTAATGCCCTCCCTCCAGAAGGCTTTGTGGAATAGAGCAGTCTCAACGCTGGTGGCAAGACCACGCTATAAAACAATCAAGTCCCAAAAAAAGGCCAGCAACATACAGGGTACGTCGCTGGTCCTTAAGGGGTTAAAATTGTATGTTCTACCTAAATCATGAAAGAAATCTTTTGGGTTTTGTGTCCCTTTAAGCCTTAGAAACCCCCCATGACCCACTGTTAGAAAGGCATCTGTCTGCTCTTTCAAACGTGTCTTAGGGATGTAAGGTGAAGGAACATTTTTCTAAAAAAATAAGAACATCTTTAAATACATAAACACTAGGCGTGCATTCGGATGTTTTGGATACCTCTGAACGTGGCCCTTTGTGACTGCTAGCTAGTTTTGGAGCCAAATTTATACTTGTGAAACAGCAACACACTAAAATCTGTGCAAATCCAGATTTGAATGTACTGCTGTTTCACAAGTACAAACTAGCCAAACGGCACAAAGGGCTTCCTTCTCGAATGCACTTCTAAGATATACCCCCTGAACCCTTGTTCTAAAACCCATAAGCCCCTCTTTAAAATAAAGCCCCCTATATGTTTTAATCACCAGGTGATCTCTCTTATTTATATGAGGATAACACCTTCGTCAGTTGACTATAAGGTTTAGAAGAAAAAAAACACCATTGTTGCAACCGTGTTTATTAAAAGGTTACTCTATATATATATATATATATACACACACACAGTATATATATATTTGAATGCTGGGGTCTAAATCTAGACACTTATAATAGGTCATTAATGGCCTAGAGACCCCCAAGACCTCGTTTCAAACTGTAGCAACAAACAGCCATCCTACAAAACAGCTATATTTTCCCGATTTCTGTGACATATGAAAGGGTGGCACAGTTTTCTTAAAACATCTGAAACTGCAGTAATTCGTACATTTGACTCATTTATAACATGGCATTTTTTCGTTATCACGGTGTGATTCTGCTTAGAAAAAAATGTGTATCCTTAAAATGTCAAGTACAAAATTCATATTATTTCTAGATTTGCATGTCTCTTGATTAATTCACTGCAGACCATTGTTGTCTGCAAAGATCGCAAATCTGTGAAGTCTCGACGACTTTTACTTTATAACAATCAGATCATGTGACACTGCGCCCGACTCAAGAACTTTTTTTTCTCTATTGCCCCGCCTTATCCACCCAACAGCTTTGCTTTCTGAGATTTCCGGTGTCCTGTCGAAAACTCCAAGTCGTCAAAATCTCTAATTACACCCATAAATCTTTAGCCATTACTCCGCCTTTGCTGAATAACATACGGGTATTGAAGCGCTCTAATCACTTCCGCCCTTTGAAGTGACTCCACCCACCCTCTGAGTGACACTTTAGCGTCCCTTACGTCAATATTCGAGCTGCAACTACCTAGCTAAAGTGATCACAATGATTTTTTTTTCTCACAGCGCCACCACTGACCAAAGCCCGTACTACCTCCCATTACTTTGACATTTTATGGTTTATGGCAAACACGCCCATTGCCACTGCTTCCAGTCCCGCCCCCACACAGCGCCGCCCAGTGCTCGGAGGTTGCAGTACGCTTGGGCCTCTCATTCTTGCGGTCCTGCCGGAGGGGGCATCAGCTCGGTATAATGGGGATAGGGTTATGCGGTGACTCGAAAAGGAAGGGTCTTGTAATGGGAGTTTTCGCACTATAATCACACAGAGAGTGGCGCAACATGGAAGCAGGTGCGTTCTGCAGGATTATACTGGGAGAACTTATTTTTTTTTTATGAATAAATTTTATCCGGCACCAACTAAATACCCCTTACTCTTTTTTTATCACAGAACTCTACTTCCTGATCGCCAGGTTTCTGCAATCTGGTCCATGTAGGAGATCAGCACAGGTAAGTGGGGCTCCTCGGCCAACCTCCGTGCTGCTCAATATTGAGCTTGACATTATCCCCTGTGGCTCACACAGATGTCCCGGACAAGAGCCATCAGAGCTCACTGACCATCTGTCTCTCTTATTTCTCTCTCTAGGTGCTGGCGGAGGAACTGGAACAGCACCAGGTAAGTTAGTCACCTGAGCAGTGGGGGGCGATACATCGGGGTATTGCACAGAACCGTAGTTCGTGTTGCTTCTCACACTGGCTTCTGTTTCCACAGCTTATTCCTCATCGCCTTGACTGGGAAGGGAAGAAGCACCGGAGAACCTTCGAGGACCTGGTGAGTGCTGCACTGATGAGATACTTGGGGCCACTGTCACATGCTGTATCTATCCACTGTCTGCTTTAGTGTCGCTTTTATGTGCCCGATTCCCCCGGTGATGTTGCCCGTGTTTGTCACACCGCAGTCTATTGTGAGACATGGGGGGTTATCTGAGGGCACGTACAAGGGGCTGGGAGTTTGGCCGCAGCGACCAATTGAGACGCAGCTTACTCTGCGCACTGGGTTCTGCGGTAATGTGAACTGCACTCTGATTGGATATCTCCGTTCATAACACAGGAAATAGGGTTTCGACTTAAACCGTTCTGGATAAAGTATTTGTTTTTATGTTCAAGCCGCCATATTCCGGCATCTTATTTGTGACAAGTTGTGGTATAATGACAAAGACGTATCCGCTGGTGCTAGGTTATACACCGCGCCACTTAGATCTATTATAAAAGTGTAGTGTTTTGGCCTGGTGTGTTGAAAAATAAAAGCGATTACTGCTCATCTATTTATCGGAGCCTAACATACCCCTAAAGTTCAATGCTATGTCATGAGCGTGTCATTGTTTTTGTACACAAAAGCGTCACCAGTTTTTCGTTTTATGTCAAGCAACCCATTAGCGTAACACCAGTGCTTTTTCAGTTGTATAGTGTCCCTTACATAACATTATCTGACCTTCTTTCATGCTCTCAACTTTAAAATGCTATTCCTCTCATTAAAAACAAAACAACAACAAAAAACCCTGAGAGTATTTTTCACTGTCCTGACCAGATTTTTTCCCCTCTTTGCTTATGTAGAATGAAACAGTCTTCTGTTCTATGCTTTTGAATAGAGTTGCCCTTGTATTTCAATGTTTTTAATTACTAGGTTAGGTATGATCTGTTATACTGCTAGTGATGTTAAAAGTAAAGAGATCTATCAGTTTATTAAACATCTTGGAAGAATGCAAATAATTAGGTTCACTATGTCACACAGATTAAAGGGGCATTAAACTGCTGATCATAACTACAAAAATGGTATTTCCTACTGCTTAGTGCATGCTTAAGTGAATGTAAATTTTGATGCTAAAGTGCCCGGTTTTTAAAACTTTGATTAAAAACAGGGGCACTTTAATTCATCAAAATTTACATTTCACTCCTGTTGTGACAAAAAACTTACCTTTTAATCTTCACAGGAGCTCCAGCTTCCTCTGGTCTCACAAGCCATTTCTGATGTCAGAAATGATTGATAGGTCATCCTCCAATCACAGCTTCCCCCTGGGGGATTCAGTGTCTGGTTCACTGCTGTGATTGGAGGAAGCCGGATGCCTCATTTTAGACCCAGGAAGAGGCTTTGAAACGGGTGGAGGAAGCTGGAGCTGCTGTGAAGATTAAAAGGTAAGTTTTTTTTTTTTGTTTTGTTTTTTTTTGTTTGTTTTTTAACAGGAGTGAAATGAAAATTTTGATGAATTAAAGTGCCCTTGTTTGTAATCAAAGTTTTAAAAACCGGGCACTTTAGCATCAACATTTACATAAACTTTAAAAGAGAACAAATCTCAACATTAATTAACTTTTCAATTTACTGCTTTTATCAAACTTACTTAATTCTCTTGGTATCCTTTTGTTGAAGCAGCAGCAATGCACTACTGAGAGATATCTAGACACAATGGGTCAGCCAATGACAGACAGCACTTAGCTCCCAGTAGTGCATTGCTGCTGTTTCAACGAAGGATATCAAGAGAGTGGAGCAAATTTGATATTAGGCGAAAACTGAACTTATTTAAAATGGCTTGCTGTGTCTTATTCTCATAATATTTTTTTTTTGGGGGGGTGTTTAATGTGCCTTTAAAGGGATACTAAACTCAATTTTTTTTCTTGATTTTGACAGAGCATGCAATTTTAAGCAACTTTCTAATTTGATCTTTTATTATCATTTTTTTCCGTTCTTTTGCTAGCTTTATTTAAAAAGCAGGAATGTAAAGTTTAAGAGCTGGCCCATTTTTGGTTCAGGCCCTGGGTTACACTTAAAGCCATCAATAAGCAAGCGCTATCCAGTGTTCTGAACCTAAAATGGTCCGGCTCCTTTGTTGTACATTCTCGCTTTTTAAATAAATATAGCAAGAGAACAAATAAAAATTGCTAATAGGAGTAAATTAGAAAGTTGCTTAAAAATTGCATTCTCTATCTGAATCAATAAAGAAAAAAATTGGGTTTAGTTTCCCTTTATAAATGCCAAATGCTGAAGCTCCGCCTCTTTATATTGGTAGTCTCCATCTTGGATCTTGAGCATTCTCACAGAATGTGACAGAATCATTGCACTCTCATCAATGATATTGCCCTCTCTTTAACAGCTGTATCATTTGCCTGGAGGTAGTTTGCATGATACATCATGTGAGCTTTACATTTTTGCATCTTTTGCACTGTTGCACAAAATGTATTTTAAAAAGCTCTCAGCGATAATCTAAAACATGAAGCCACTGCAAAAATGTGAAGCTCCTGCACTGTATCAAGTACTCTAATCTGAAGCATATTATACAGTTGCCAACAAGTTGACAACCTCTGATATGGAAATACACACTGCTTTTGTCGCAGCATGTGAGAATACCTGGGCTCCAAGATGACGGCCTCCAGTACAAAGAGGCGCAGCTTCACCATCGGACAAAAGCAATAGCATAGATAAGTAGTAACCATTCTAAAGTACCTGCACCCAGCAGTTTAATGTCCCTTTTAAAGACCAGGTTTAGTCCTACTGCGTGTAAATGTTGTAGATCAGCTATTTGTTTTTTTAATTTCTTTTAGGCTGCTTTTTAACTTGTCTTATTGAATACATTAACCAAGCTGATACCATCAAAAAACAGTCGCTTTAACCATATGTTTTCGTAAATAAAGTGTGTTTGGGGGGTTGATGAATAAAACTCAACAAAAAAAAGGGAGTTCATAGGGGAAGCATGTGTGCAAATAAAACAACATTATTACTTGTGGCAAGATGATGGAACATAAGCAATGAATCGGTTCCGCTAGTTGTCTTTTAAATAAACTTCCTTTTACTTAAAATACTTGGGTCAGGTTTTTTAATTTCTTAGGTCTAATTCGATTATTTTGTGTCATGTATTCAAATAAGTACAAACTACCAATAGATAGCTCCCTATTTCTAAGTTTTTAGTAAGTAATATTGCTTTTAATTCTGTAAATAGCATCTATATTTAGTACCTCCTTGATTTATTGCTATAGACTATAAGCACTTTCGCTGCTCTTAGCCAAAATATTTTTTTAGCCGTGGGCTGCTGTAGCACCTAAAAACGGCGATCGGTTAAAACAAATAAAGGAGCTTTCTACATGAACTATCTTCATGAATGAAAGTGCCCTTTATTTGTTTCAATAGTAAATACTAGCGTTTGTAAAACGCTAGGATTTACTTTCACTTTAAGGATGCCCACCAAAACGTACATTTTTAGAGTATCACTTCCTTCTAATGAATATTATAAAAACAGTTGTACTTACTCTGAGTACGTTTTATTTTATGCATCCGAAAATCAGATGCTGCTAAAAATTAAGCTATATAAAATTGACTTTACCTTTTTGTTGTTTTTGTTTACCTAATGCACGGGTAATATTTGTATTGAAGAAAGCCATAATAGTTTTTAGCTGTGGTACAACTTTTTTTTTAAATTAAAATAATTTTGCAGAGTTGGAAAATGAAAAACACATTGATAAGCATAGTGCTGTTTTATCCATTATTTTTTTCCTGGAAACCACAGCTTCTAGAAATGTATTTTTGGCTTGTAACTTTTTTGGATTATTTATCATATTTTTATGCTTTATATGAATGTGTAGGTCTCGTCTGCTTTTCATATAAATTTAGCAATCCGTGTTGTGGTTTATAGCTAATATTTAGCTATGGATTTAGAGACAAGGCTGTGTCTCAGTACTGTAAAGTTGATGCATTAGTGAAGTGATGGTTAAAGAGATATGAAACTCAATATTGTTCTTTCCTGATTCAAATAGAGCATGTGATTTTAAACAACTTTCTATTTTACTTCTATTCATTTTTCTTTGTACTCTTGGTGTCTTTTGTTGAAAAGCAGGGGTGTATGCTTAGGAGCTGGCCCAATTCTGGAGCACTATATGTCAACAATTTTGCAAGAATGTTATATATTTGCGAGAGCAGTAGATGGCAGCACTATTTCCTGTCATGTAGTGCTCCAGATGCCAACCTAGGTATCTCTTCAACAAAGAATATTATGGGAACAAAGCAAAATTGCTAGAAGTAAATTGGAAACTTTTTTGTTGTTGTTGTTGTTGTTGTTTAAAATGGTATGTTCTGTCTGAATCCATAAATAAATATTTTTTGGGTCTCATCCCTTTAAACATTTTATATGCTTTAATTTTCTTGTGATTTTGTTTAATTTGCTAAGAATATGCTACTCGTGCAAATGGGAAAAGCCTTAGTCAGTGCTTGACAAATCTGTTTAAAAATTAAGAGCCAGTAAGAATATTTAGGAGCCAGACCATGGGATTTGTATATGGATATATGGAGAAAACCCCCAAAAGTTAGGAGACAGTGGTAAAATTCTAGGAGCCAGTGGCTCCCAGGCTCTTGGGTTTGTCGAGCCCTGCTTAAAGTGACATTGTAGACCAGAGTTTTGTATTATGCATATGAGAGACCAGCAATGCAATATATTAATTTTGCGTGGGAAAATGTAGAAAATACCTCATTGTGCACACATAACTAGTCTGACTGGTAGGGACAACTCACAGTTCTGTTAGTGGATGAGGATATATATGCCTGACAAGAAAAAAGGAAACTTATACAACAAGTATCCATACATGTTCGTTTCTTTTAAAAAAAAACCCAGACATTTTAATACACTTAAAGGGACAGTCTACACCAGAATTTTTTTTTGTTTTAAAAGATAGATAATCCCTTTATTACCCATTTCCCAGTTTTGCATAACCAACACAGTAATATTAATATACTTTTAACCTCTGTGATTATCTTGTATCTAAGCCTCTGCAAACTGCCCCTTTTTCAGTTCTTTTGACAGACTCGCAGTCTAGCCAATCAGTGCCTGCTCCCAGATAACTTCTCGTGCACGAGCACAGTGTTATCTATATGAAATACGTGAACTAACACCCTCTAGTGGTGAAAAACTGTTAAAATGCAATATGAAAGAGGTTGGCTTCAAGGTCTAAGAAATTAGCATATGAACCTCCTAGGTTAAGCTTTCAACTAAGAATACCAAGAGAACAAAGCAAAATGGGTGATAAAAGTAAATTGGAAAATTGTTTAAAATTACATGCTCTATCTGAATCATGAAAGTTTATTTTGGCCTAGACTGTCCCTTTAAATACTGTTTTTTACTGTTGGGCTGATATGCAAAGCAACACATACGACAGGTTTGTTCAATTTGAAAGTCACTTTAATAATATTGCATCTCTAAAAATATTTTGCTCCTTTTTAAAATAAAGTTTAATATTCAGCTTTAAGATTTATGTACATCTGTTTTACTAATCTGTCATAAGTATTTATGAACCAGTATGGTGTTCATGAATTGTTGACCAATATGTAACTGCCCATTCCCTTATACTTTTCTAATCTTTGTTTCATGTGTGTACATACTTTCTGATTTGTTCCTCTGTTAATTATAGGTGGCTGCCAATGCTCACATCCCCCCAGACTACCTGCTTAAAATTTGTGAGCGCATTGGACCTATTTTAGATCAGGAGATCCCACAGAGTGTGCATGGGGTGAGGAGTCTCCTGGGAGTAGGAAAACAATCTCTTTTGAGAAGGGCAAAAGGTAATTATTCCGTATTATTTGTGTGTCTACTGCAAAGTAAATTCCTATTGTAGGACAAGACCTATTGAATGAAGGGATTGTAGTGCATAATTTTCAAGGAAGACAGCGGATATTCGCTTACACAGTTCGATTAATAATATTTAAAGGGACATCAAAGTGCAAAAGGAAGTGCTCTTATGTGTTAGAGCATATTATTACTACACAATTGCTTGTAAATAACTGTTTAACCCTGCCAAAAGCTTAAACACATAGTTTGTCAGCTCCAAAGCAGCAGTGCACTACTGGGAACTAGCTGAACACATATGGTGAACCAATTACAAGAGATAAATGTGTGTGCCACCAATCACCAGCTAGTTCCCAGTAAGCAGTGCTGCTTGTCAATATGTTCATATGCCTTTCAATAAAGGATAGCAAGAGAAAAACGTAAATTTGATAATAGAAGTGTATTTAAAGGTGTCATAAAATTACATGCTTTAGCTAAATCAAGAAAGTTTAACTTTGACATTCTTTTCTCCTTAACGTTAAAATAACATATACCTTACACAAAAGAGAAGTAACATTGTTGTCCTGTTGCTTTAAAGTGATAGTCCATTTTGATGAATTAGTGCCTGGTTTTTAATAAACCGATTCAAAACAAGGGCACTTTAATTCATCAAAATTGACATTTCACTGTTTTTACCTTTTTAATCCTGAATACCGCTCCAGCGATTTTCCCCCGGCCGTCGGAAGCCTCTGCACACGTCAGAAATGACGAATCAGGCTTCCTCCAATCACAGCTCCCCCCAAACCCCCTCCCCCCCGGGGGGAATCTTGGCATGATGCAACGCTGTGATTGGAGGAAGCCGGATTCGTCATTTTGCACCAGCGAAGACGGCTTGCGACAGGCGTAGTAAGTGCTGGAGCGGCTGCCAGGATTAAAAGGTACGTTTTTGACGAAAACAGTGAAATGTCAATTTTGATGAATTAAAGGGCCCTTGTTTTTAATAGGTTTATTAAAAACGGGGCACTAATTCATAAAAATTGACCTTCACTTTAAGTTTGCATAATATTATGCTATAGCTGTCCTCTACAAAATTAGTTTTGCTGGTAACTCATAAATCTTACAATTGAAACTGTATTTGATTGTGAATATTTTCTCAGATTCCAAGCATACACAATGGAAAGGATCTGCATTTGCGGCTTTGCACAGGGGAAGGCCACCAGAACTCCCAGTCAGTTATGGACAACCGCTCAGCCTTGGTAAGTTGTGGTAGAATTGTTCTCTTTAGTAGTTTTAGGATTATCACTCTGTTTCATAGCAAGGGCCCTGGCCCTTCCATGTTGTATAATCAGTGCAGGAACTTGTTTTTTTAATTTGATATCCATATAGGTATTGTATGGATAAGAGAATTTAAAGGGACACTGAACCCAAATTTTTTCTTTTGTGATTCATATAGAGCATGCAATTTTAAGCAAATTTCTAATTTACTCCTATTATCACATTTTCTTCATTCTCTTGGTATCTTTATTTGAAAAACAAGAATGTGTTTAGAAGGCCACTCCATTTTTGGTGAACAAACTGGGTTGTTCTTGCTGATTGGTGGATAAATTCACCCACCAATAATCAAGTGCTATCCAGGGTTCTAAACCAAAAATTGGCTGGCTCCTTAGCTTAGATGCCTTCTTTTTCAAATAAAGATAGCAAGAGAACTAAGAAAAATTGATAACAAATTTTGATTCAGTGTCCCTTTAAGGCTGCCTAAAATTTTGGTTTCATATCTGTTGAGGACAGGTAACTGTACAGTCTTTACAATACAGTGAGCTATAAGGGGTTACACAGTTGACAATTAGTAAGAGTGCCACAATTATTATATTTTTAGTCAATAGGCATCCGTAGTGGGAGGTAGGAACAAAAGACTTTAATACATGAGTTGCAACGAGTAGCAACAAAAACAAATGCGCAAATCCAATGTATTTAACTGTGCACACACTAAAAACAAATTTCTCTGTTTATAATCATTTACTCATCCATTCTATTGTTTGTTGTATTCCAGAAACCCGGTTATATCCACACTGATACCAAATAAACACTTAAAGGGACAGTATACATCAATTTCATATAACTGCATGTAATAGACACACCTATAAAGAAGAATATGCATAGATACTGATATAAAAATCCAGTATAAAACCTTTTTTAAAAACTTACTACAAAGCTCCTAGTTTATCACTGTTGATGAAGTTAAAGGGACAGTCAACACCAGAATTTTTGTTGTTTAAAAAGGTAGATAATCCCTTTATTACCCATTCCCCAGTTTTGCATAGCCAAAAGTTCTAAATATACACGTTTTACCTCTGTAATTACCTCGTATCTAAGCCTTTGCAAACTGCCCCCTTATTTCAGTTCTTTTGACAGACTTGCATTTTTAGCCAATCAGTGCTCACTCCTAGGAGCTTCACGTGCCTGAGCTCAATGTTATCTTTTTGAAACACATGAACGAACGCCCTCTAGTGGTGAAAAACGGTCAAAATGCTTTCAGATTAGAGGCGGCCTTCAAGGTCTAAGAAATTAGCATATGAACCTCCTAGGTTTAGCTTTCAATTAAGAATATCAAGAGAACAAATCAAAATTGGTAATAAAAGTAAATTGGAAAGTTGTTTAAAATTACAAAGTTGTTTAAAATTACATGCCCTATTTAACTCATGAAAGGTGTTTTTTTTTTTTTTTTTTTCTTGACTGTCACTGAAAGGGGCTGAGAAAGCAGTAAAAGTCACACCCCTCCCTCCTCTGCATATGAAAAGACCCATTACACAACTAGGCGTCTGTAGACATCTGTATACATCTAAAACTTTGGGGCATGGTTAGAAGTCTGAACATCAGCACAATATTATTTAAATATAAGCAAAACTATACTTTTTTTTTTTACAAAAATTACTCCCAGATTGGCTAGTTAAATGGATGATCTACAAAACATCTATGCAAAGAAAAATATAGTGTGCAATGTCCCATTATCTTTTGCAGACTTATGAGATAAATCAATAAGTAGTACAAAGGGGAACTTGAAAATTGTTTAATAAACCGTTAAAAGTATTGACAAAATGTGCAGAAACAGCTAACCCTAGTAAACTATGCTCTTACTATAAGGTGACCAATAAGACGTTAAATCTCCTTTTTGCCTTGTAAATTCTGTTCAACCCATTGATAACCTTGTGTTGTGGGCAGCCAAGGGGTTAAATCACTTTTTTGTTCAATATTTTGATAGGGGAGAAAAAATAGAAGTAAGGTCTGTCAGATTTTAGGTTTTAGAAGGCGCTATTTTCACCTGAAGTTCAAAATAAATTTGGGACTATTCTATTAAAGGACACTGTACCCAAATGTTTTCTTTCATGATTCAGATTGAGCATGAAATTTTAAGCAACTTTCTAATTTACTCCTATTATCAAATTTTCTTCATTCTCTTGGTATCTTTATTTAAAATGCAAGAATGTAAGTTTAGATGCCGGCCCATTTTTGGTGAACAACCTGGGTTGTCCTTGCTGATTGGTGGATACATTCATCCACCAATAAAAAATTGCTGTCCAGAGTACTGAGCCCAAAAAAAGCATAGATGCCTTCTTTTTCCAATAAAGATAGCAAGAGAACAAAGAAAAATTGATAATAGGAGTAAATTAGACAGTTGTTTAAAATTGCATGCTCTATCTGAATTACAAAACAACATTTGTGGGTTCAGTGTCCCTTTATGGATCACTGTGCATCCAAGGGTCTTGGTTTTTAATGGTCAGGAGGTTGATTGTGGTACTCTGTCTTACACTTTGGGTAGCACCTGTTTCACTGTACATATGGGTGTTTTTTTAGCATGTGTGATGATCTATTACAGAGCCTCTGTCTCCTCAACTGCTTTGGTTAGTAGGTTGTCGTAACCTTCATTTTAAGAAGAGGATCCTTTCTTTTAAAGGGACAGTCTAGGCCAAAATAAACTTTCATGATTCAGATAGAGCATGTAATTTTAAACAATTTTCCAATTTACTTTTATCACCAATTTTGCTTTGTTCTCTTGGTATTCTTAGTTGAAAGCTTAACCTAGGGGGTTCATATGCTAATTTCTTAGACCTTGAAGCCCACCTCTTTCAGATTGCATTTTAACAGTTTTTCACCACTAGAGGGTGTTAGTTCACGTATTTCATATAGATAACACTGTGCTCGTGCACGAGAAGTTATCTGGGAGCAGGCACTGATTGGCTAGACTGCAAGTCTGTCAAAAGAACTGAAAAAAGGGGCAGTTTGCAGAGGCTTAGATACAAGATAATCACAGAGGTTAAAAGTATATTATTATAACTGTGTTGGTTATGCAAAACTGGGAAATGGGTAACAAAGGGATTATCTATCTTTTAAAACAATAAAAATTCTGGTGTAGACTGTCCCTTTAATTAAAGGGTCACATGGTCTAATGTTGATCACCTGCACCACCAGCTTATATATAATGGGTAGTGTGGCTGCTCTAGAAAAGTGGCAGCATTTCCTTGGCTGGGGACTTTTTTTTTTTTTTTTTTGACATGTTGATTTTTTTTAATAGTAATCTGCTGTATATTAAATATTTATATACTGTATTCAGCTGCCATCTGGGGCATTTTGTTTTTGCATTAGAGTATGTAAAAATAAATGTCTGTCATAAAGGTTTAAAAAATAAATTGGTATTGGGCTTTTTAATTATGGCTACCAAATTTAGAAATCTTCAGTTTGGAAACCATCCATATTGTGGTGGTCAATTTAAATGAATCCAATAAAGTTGTAGAGACCTGGATCTTAGAAAATTAGATGGACATTCTAATAAAAAATAAATTATTTTTTGATGCAATTAAGGTGCCAGGTACACAGCCTAGTCGTGCTGCTGATTGGATCAACGGCAGTTTCTGTTTTGGACTAGCAGTGCTCTGCGGTTTCTAAAGGGTACTTCTACTTTGCACTTCTAATACTTTTGCAGGGGTTAAACACCCAGCATTTCAGGGTTCCTAAGTATGTTTTGGTGGCAGTTTGTTTTTACGTTCTGCAAGTCTTAAAGGGACAATATTCTCAGGCAAGCAACTGAGTTCACTACTCAAAGATGGTGACTCTTAAAGGGACATAAAAACCAAAGTTTTGCTTATGATTCAGATAGAGCATACAATTTTAAGACCACTTTCTATTATGTAATGTGCTTCATTTTCTTGGTATTCTTTGCTAAAGGAACAGCATTGCGCTACTTGGAGCTAGCTTAAAGAAAATGATGAGGCATATATGTGCAGCCACTAATTGGTATCTTCTGAGCCTACATAGGAATACTTTTAAACAATACACAGAGAATAAAACTAATAAGATAATAGAAAGAAATTGGACATTTTAAATTGCATGATCTGAATCATGAAATAGGAAAAAAATTAGGTTTCATGACCCTTTAAGTAAATGGCTTTCTCCCCCCCAGTAAGTTTTTAGTTTCTCCTGCTGCTTGTCTCCATAGATTTTCTATAACCAATACTGCAATAATTACATTTTCAGTTTAGGTGGCAAAAGCATTTTTTTTGTTCTTAATGACAAACTGAAAGTAAATGAGCTTTTTGTAAAACTATAGATCACTAGGAGCATAATAAAGGTGAGATGATTTTACAGTTAATGGACCACTAAACTTAATTTCAAATGAGTAGCATATTTTTTTCAGTTGGTTACATTTTCCTTCCTAATGCATCATGTAACAGCCATTAGCCAATCACAAAATGCAAATATATATATCCTGTGAATCTTGCACATGCTCAGTAGGAAAAGGTGCCTCAGCGTGCAAATAAAAAGATTGGGCACATTTAGATAATGGACGTGAATTAGAAAGTTGTTTAAAATTGTGTGCTCTATTTGTATAATAAAAGTTTTTAATATTCTGTCTCTTAAGTATCCCTTTTAAGGTACCTTTTACAAACCGTTTTCTTGGAATAAGCAGTGTCCTACTTCCTGACAACTCTTAATATGCCAAAAGGAATATATTTAGATAAAGTAATTATATTGCCTCCCTAAAAACTTACATTCCTCTTAAGGGACAGTCAAGTCCAAAACAAACTTTCATGATTCAAATAGGGCATGTAATTTTAGGCAACAATTTACTTTTATCACCAATTTTGCTTTGTTCTCTTGGTATTTTTAGTTGAAAGCTAAACATAGGTAGGCTCATATGCTAATTTCTTAGACCTTGAAGGCCGCCTCTAATCGGAATGCATTTTGACAGTTTTTCACCACTAGAGGGCATCAGTTCAAGCGTGTCATATAGATAACATTGAGCTCACGCACGTGAATTTACCTAGGAGTGAGCACTGATTGGCTAAAGTGCAAGTCTGTGAAAAGAACTGAAATAAGGGGGCAGTTTGCAGAGGCATAGATACACTTTTTTTTTTTACGCCTGTGATTACCTTGTATTATTATAACTGTGTTGGTTATGCAAGTCTGGGGAATCGGTAATAAAGGGATTATCTTTTTAAACATCAAAAATTCTGGTGTTGACTGTCCCTTTAAGGTTTCAACAAGCCAGAACACTTCTGAATACGGGGATACAATAAAATATTAAAAATATCAAGTATTAAAAATATATGTCACAAATTATGGTGCAATATGGACCAAAGTCCATAACAGAGTCTAAATGAATATAAATATTGAAAATCCCTCCAGAATAAGATGTAAACTTGTCGGGCTGCTTTAGATAAGGCACACCACAAACACAAATGATTCCTATAAAGACATGAAAAATAGAAGATGCTTCCAATTGAAGAACATACAACTTCATAAGTATAAGTCACACTCAATCATCAATGTGTTATATGACACCAATAAAGATTAATTTCCCTGGACCTAATATGGTGGTTGCATCCCATTTATTTTTGCACAGTGTTTATTGTACAATTAGATTTTTGTAGATTACATCTTGTGGCAACTGTATTCTATTTTTAGTATCAGATAAACATGCCTCCATACTTTTTCTTAAAGTGAAAGTCAATCCTAGCGTTTTTGAAACGCTAAGGTTGACTATTGAAACAAATAAAGGGGACTTTCATTCATGAAGTATAACCTACTTTATGCAGAAAGCTCCTTTACTTGTTTCAAGCGTTCGCCGTTCTGAGCTGTTCAGGCGGCCCATGGCAGAAATAAAATATAATATATAAATATATCAAATTAATTAATATTAATATATATATATATATATATATATATATATATATATATATATATATATATATATATATATATATATATATATATATATATATATATATATATATATATATATATATATTTTAGTATCTCACAAAAGTGAGTACACCCCTCACATTTTTGTAAATATTTTATTATCTTTTTATGTGACAACACTGAAGAAATGACACTTTGCTTCAATGTAAAGTAGTGAGTGTACAGCCTGTATACCAGTGTAAATTGGTTGTCCCCTCAAAATAACATAACCATTAATGTCTAAACCGTTGGCAGCAAAAGTAAGTACACCCCTAAGTTGAAATGTCCAAATTTGGGCCCAATTAGCCATTTTTCCTCTCCGGTGTCATGTGACTCATTAGTGTTACAAGGTCTCAAGTGTGAATGTGGAGCATGTGTGTTAAATTTTGTGTTAACGCTCTTACACTCTCATACTGGTCACTGCAGTTCAACATGGCATCTCATGGCGAACTCTCTGAGGATCTAAAAAAAAAAAAAAGTGTTGCTCTACATAAAGATGGCCTAGGCTATAAGAAGATTGACAAAACCCTGATACTGAGCTGCAGCACAGTCTCACAGGTCAGGTTCCACTCAGAACAGGCCTCGCCATGGTCGACCAAAGACGTTGAGTGCACATGCTCAGCGTCATATCCAGAGGTTGTCTTTGGGAAATAGATGTATGAGTGCTGCCAGCATTGCTGCAGTGGTTGAAGGGGTGAGGGGTCAGCCTGTCAGTGCTCAGACCATACACTGCATCAAATTGGTCTGCATGGCTGTCATCCCAGAAGGAAGCCTCTTCTAAAGATATTGCACAAGAAAGCCTGCAAACAGTTTGCTGAAGACAAGCAGACTAAAGACATGGATTACTGGAACAGTGTCCTGTGGTCTGATGAGACCAAGATAAACTTATTTGGTTCAGATGGTGTCAAGTTTGTGTGGCGGCAACCAGGTGAGGAGTACAAAGACAAGTGTGTCTTGCCTACAGTCAAGCATGGTGGTGGGAGTGTCATGGTCTGGGTCTGCATGAGGGCTGCCGGCACTGGGGAGCTACTGTTCATTGAGGGAACCATGAATGCCAACATGTACTGGGACATACTGAAGCAGAGCATTATCCCCTCCCTTCAGAGACTGGGCCACAGGGCAGTATTCCAACATAAGGACACCAAACACACCTTCAAGATGACCACTGCCTTGCTAAAGAAGCTTAGGGTAAAGGTGATGGACTGGCCAAGCATGTCTTCATACCTAAACCCTATTGAGCATCTGTCGGGCATCTTCAAATGGAAAATGGGGGAGCGCAAGGTCTCTTAACATCCACCAGCTTCATTATGTCATCATGGAGGAGTGGAAGAGGACTCCAGTAGCAACTGTGAAACTCTGGTGAACTCCATGCCCAAGAGGGTTAAGGCAGTGATGGAAAATAATGGTGGTCACACAAAATATTGACACTTTGGGCCCAATTTGGACATTTGCACTTAGGGGTGTACTCACTTTTGATGCCAATGGTTTAGACATTAATGGCTGTGTGTTGAGATATTTTGAGGGGAACGCACATTTACACTGTTATACAGGCTGTACACGCACTACTTTACATTGTAGCAAAGTGTCATTTCTTAAGTGTTGTCACATGAAAATATATAATAAAATAGATTTACAAATATGAGAGGGGTGTACTCACTTTTGTGAGATACTGTATATGTGTGTTGTAGAAAGGATGCACTCTCCAGGAATTTGCAAAATCGTGACCTTTTATTGGTTACGTTTCGGGGTTTTACCCCCTTTGTCAGACTCCAAAAGTTAACGTTTCTACAAGTTCTATTTATTCATTTGGAATCACCCTGGGTGATTACTAGAGGATTCGTGAGTGCTAGCCCCTGCCTTAATTGAGATATATATATATATATATATATATATATATATATATATATATATATATATATATATATATATATATATATATATATATATATATACACACACAAAATTCAAGAGGGAGACGTCAGCACCACCAACTTATCAAGTTATAGTCTTTATTTACAGTGACATGAAGACAGAAAACAGCAGTTGGTGGTGCTGACATCTCCCTCTTGAATTTTGTTCTATGTATGAGAGGTGTGCAGGACCCTTTGACGTACGGGCACCCCAGAAAGACAGTCTATACCACACACAAGGATGCGGCATGAAACGATTCTGCATCGTTGCAGTGAAGGGCTGGATTCGATTCATGTATCATCACGTGACCCCGCCTCCAGGACAAGTATAGAGAGAGTGCTGTACTACTAACGCAGTACACTAGCACAGCGTTTGATGTCACGTCCCCAATAAAGCAACGGGGCTGCTAATGGGCAGTTTCTGGAATTGCCGCACGCAGTAGGAGGACTGGTGCTGTGACTGCCTGAGTGATGGTGACGACTCAGAGTACACACAGCAGGCTCATTTTTATTTGGTGGGAGACGGAGTCCTTTGAGAAACTTAGTAAAGCAGAATACATTTTGCCTGTGAGCACCACATATCTTAATTTCTACTAGAAAACCCCTCATTATAACAAATCGGTGAAATCACAGGTCCCTCTAGATGTTTTTTTTCCCCTCTCTCATTTGTCATAGCGATACTTGTGTATCCCAGGCACACGTGTGTCTGCAGAGCGGGTTTTCTCCACTGCAGGAGATGTGGTAACGGCAAAAAGAAGCACCCTCAAACCAGAGCATGTAGATCAACTAGTGTTCTTACACAAAAATCTACATATTACATAATTCTGAGCAGTGATTCGTGTTTATATTTAATGTTTTTTGGCACATCCAGAAAGTGCTGTGTGCCCAACTGCCCACACTCCAGTCCAGTATTGTTAAGTTATTTTGTATTTGTTAATGTTATAGCTTATAGCTTTTTGAAAATTGAAGCTTAAAACCTTGAGTAAATCTTTGTTGGATCACAAATATTATACACGACCACGTCACTCACTGACACACACACACAATACAAAAGAAACAACACACAACTGCACACCTCATGTGTGCGTGTCGCCCTTTCTTCACCATGATTCACTCTCTATGATGTGTTTTTTTGGTATTGTTTGACTGTGTGTGTGTGTGCATTGTGTAACAATATATTTGTGATCCCATATAGTTTTTGTGTAACTATATATTTGTGATCCCATATAGTTTTTGTGTAACTATATATTTGTGATCCCATATAGTTTTGCTCTTTTGTTTCAGTTCTGTCTGTTTTTAAAGAGCCAAATGAGATTTTGATTTTATTTATTTTTTTCTCTCAAAATGGATATAATCTAACTAAAACTAATTTTTTTTTAATTATTTTTTTAATTTTGTCTTTCTTCGTCATGGCACATTTTTCTTTTAAAGTAATGGTAAACTCTCCCCTTTATAAAAGCAGATCCGGAATGTTAGTGATATTTTAGATGGAGTTTAATTCATCCATTGTCGTGAAGATGCACTATAACTTTTTAATGTAGCACTGAAATACAAATACGCCACGCTCTGGCCGCCCACTTCAAAAGTATTTTTTTTCTGTGAGTTCATTGATCTCCAATCAGCACTCTAGCTACAACAAAAGTACCTTAAGGCGCGAGCGCTGATTGAAGAGCAGTTCAAATACGCAGTGTATTTGAATTTCAGCACTACATTAAAAAGTAAGTTTTGCAGCGCATCTTCATGACAGCTGATGAATAAAACTCAGTGTAAAATATCACTTACATTCCGGAACTGTTCTTATAAGGGGGAGAGTTTACCATCACTTTAATGTATTGGCTAAATATGATCCCAATAAATGTTAAGCAATAACCATGTTTAATTCAAAAAAATATTACAATTTAAATGGTTGCTAAAATACTCAAATAACAATCTGAAATGTAAGATTATTTATTCTTGCTGTTCATGGTAATTAGCAAAGTTCAGTGTTTTTACCATTTTCTTCTTTTTTCCCATTAGTAAATATTACATATTCCAGAGTACTATCTGGCTGTACACGTTTCAACTATATATTCCCAACTTCAACTTACCAGCATATAAAAATGCACAAGAGGATTCTGGGCCACTTATCCTCTGTATACTGCGTGGCTTTCGATCGCAGCGGGAGGCGTATATTCACAGTGAGTTTCCGTCATATGCAATTTTGAAAGGATTTTTTTTTTCTTGGTGATAGAACTTTTACTTAGCTTTTAATGTGTTTTTAACATAATATTTAAAGAAATTGATTAACTTACTGTTTTATGATTGCCTTAAATGTTGAATTTTTCATTGACGTACACACACACACACACACACACACACACACATATATATATATATATATATATATATATATATATATATATATATATATATATATATATATATGTGTGTGTATACAAATGATCGTTAAATACTGGATAATTAACAAATGCAAACGGTTTCAATTTAATATGAGTAATAGATTTTTTTTTCTCTCACAAATCCTTCCCCCTGCATCATGTGACAGCCATCAGCCAATCACAAAATGCATTAACATATATTCTGTAAATTCTTGCACATGCTCATTAGGGTGCCTCAGAAAAAAATGTGCACATTTAGATAATGGCAGTGAATTGGAAAAATAATTGCATGTTTTTTATCTGAATCATGAATTTTTTTTTTTTTTTAGCTTTTTGTTCCTTTTGAATCTTCTGTCCCATACTGCATTTTATTTCTCATTTTATGAATGTATTTCTATTCTTTTTATATAGGGTTCAGATGACTGTTTAGTAAAAATATGGGCCACTGATGATGGCCGTCTCCTTTCCACATTACGAGGACATTCAGCAGAAATTTCAGATATGGCTGTGAATTTTGAGAACACTCTTCTTGCTGCTGGAAGCTGTGACAAAGTGATCCGTGTTTGGTGTCTTCGCACTTGTGCACCTGTGGCAGTTCTACAGGGCCATACAGCTTCCATCACCTCCATACAGGTAATGCTATTGTAGCGTCGCAGGTACTCAAATGTTTTGATATTCCCATTACACTCTTCTTTTTTTTTTTTTTTTTTCTTTATTATTTATAGTGATAAATTGCAAGTTGCTAATGCCAGGACTGTGTGTAAACCTTGTTGTCTCTAGCTGTATGAAAACATGTTGTTTTCCTCTTCTTTTTCAGTTTTGTCCTGCATCAAAAGGAAAAATTAGATACCTCACTTCTACTGGTGCTGATGGGACTATCTGTTTTTGGCAGTGGCATGCAGACTCCCTAAAATTTAAGTATGTGTGTGTGTTTTTAAATTAACCTTTTTTTTTGATAATTAGATTAGCAGAGTAAGAATGGTTATCTACAAGTTTGCCGTTTTTATAGCGCGGTCTCTAAACTGCATATATCAAATATCTCTTTTGGACCATATGAGTAGTATGTAGTATGTAAAATATATATTGGTTGTTTAAACCCTATATTACAAAAAAAAATGTTTTTAAAAGAATGTTAATCTTTAACTTATGGGATTTGCATTGAGTTGCAATACAGGGACATTTGCCTTGAAGGGCCTCCTATTTGGACTTGATCTTTTTGTGGCCAAATATGGGCAGATCTAAATAAGCTCCTGTACTGAGCAAGCCGTTGCTTTTGTATATTTCTATTTTTTGATCTGTTCAGTTTAACAGTTACTGATTTATGTCTGTCTCCTATTTTAAGTAGCGAAATCCTTTAGATCTGGTCTGTTAGGACTTTGGCAGATTCCGTCTACAAGAAGATTATATATATAAAAAAAAAAAGCATAAATCTCACTAAAGGGTTTACATACCAGTAGATTATGAAATACAATTGTGATTAAAAGCTAATATGATGATTTAAATATACTTGTTCCCTGTATAATTGTATAATCCGCAAAAGCAACTTACTAGTAGATTTCTTTTTTTTTTTCCCCAAATTTTTCTTTCATGTAATTAACAAGAGTCCATGAGCTAGTGACGTATGGGATATACATTCCTACCAGGAGGGGCAAAGTTTCCCAAACCTTAAAATGCCTATAAATACACCCCTCACCACACCCACAAATCAGTTTTACAAACTTTGCCTCCAAGGGAGGTGGTGAAGTAAGTTTGTGCTAGATTCTACGTTGATATGCGCTCCGCAGCAAGTTGGAGCCCGGTTTTCCTCTCAGCGTGCAGTGAATGTCAGAGGGATGTGAAGAGAGTATTGCCTATTGAATGCAGTGATCTCCTTCTACGGGGTCTATTTCATAAGGTTCTCTGTTATCGGTCGTAGAGATTCATCTCTTACCTCCCTTTTCAGATCGACGATATACTCTTATATTTACCATTACCTCTACTGATTCTCGTTTCAGTACTGGTTTGGCTTTCTACAAACATGTAGATGAGTGTCCTGGGGTAAGTAAGTCTTATTTTCTGTGACACTCTAAGCTATGGTTGGGCACTTTATTTATAAAGTTCTAAATATATGTATTCAAACATTTATTTGCCTTGACTCAGAATGTTCAACTTTCCTTATTTTCAGACAGTCAGTTTCATATTTGGGATTATGCATTGAATTATCATATTTTTCTTACCTCAAAAATTTGACTTTTTTTCCCTGTGGGCTGTTAGGCTCGCGGGGGCTGAAAATGCTTCATTTTATTGCGTCATTCTTGGCGCGGACTTTTTTGGCGCAAAAATTCTTTTCCGTTTCCGGCGTCATACGTGTCGCCGGAAGTTGCGTCATTTTTTGACGTTATTTTGCGCCAAAAATGTCGGCGTTCCGGATGTGGCGTCATTTTTGGCGCCAAAAGCATTTAGGCGCCAAATAATGTGGGCGTCTTATTTGGCGCTAAAAAATATGGGCGTCGCTTTTGTCTCCACATTATTTCAGTCTCATTTTTTTGCTTCTGGTTACTAGAAGCTTGATATTTGGCATTCTTTCCCATTCCTGAAACTGTCTTATAAGGAATTTGATCTATTTTGCTTTATATGTTGTTTTTTCTCTTACATATTGCAAGATGTCTCACGTTGCATCTGAGCCAGAAGATACTACAGGAAAATCACTGCCTGCTGGATCTACCAAAGCTAAGTGTATCTGCTGTAAACTTTTGGTAGCTATTCCTCCAGCTGTTGTTTGTAATAATTGTCATGACAAACTTGTTAAAGCAGATAATATTTCCTTTAGTAATGTACCATTGCCTGTTGCAGTTCCCTCAACATCTAAGGTGCAGAATGTTCCTGATAACATAAGAGATTTTGTTTCTGAATCCATAAAGAAGGCTTTGTCTGTTATTTCTCCTTCTAGTAAACGTAAAAAGTCTTTTAAATCTTCTCTCTCTACAGATGAATTTTTAAATGAACACCATCATTCTGATTCTTTGGACTCTTCTGGTTCAGAGGATTCTATCTCAGAGATTGATGCTGATAAATCTTCATATTTATTTAAGATGGAATTTATTCGCTCTTTACTTAAAGAAGTACTAATTGCTTTAGAAATAGAGGATTCTAGTCCTCTTGATACTAATTCTATACGTTTGGATAAGGTTTTTAAAGCTCCTGCGGTTATTCCAGAAGTTTTTCCTGTTCCTAATGCTATTTCTGCAGTAATTTCCAAAGAATGGGATAAATTGGGTAATTCATTTACTCCTTCTAAACGTTTTAAGCAATTATATCCTGTTCCGCCTGACAGGTTAGAATTTTGGGACAAAATCCCTAAAGTTGATGGGGCTATTTCTACCCTTGCTAAACGTACGACCATTCCTACGTCAGATGGTACCTCGTTTAAGGATCCTTTAGATAGAAAAATTGAATCTTTTCTAAGAAAAGCTTATCTGTGTTCAGGTAATCTTCTTAGACCTGCTATATCATTGGCTGATGTTGCTGCAGCTTCAACTTTTTGGTTGGAAACTCTAGCGCAACAAGTAACAAATCGTGATTCTCATGATATTATTATTCTTCTCCAGCATGCTAATAATTTTATCTGTGATGCCATTTTTGATATTATTAGAGTTGATGTTAGGTTTATGTCTCTGGCTATCTTAGCCAGAAGAGCTTTATGGCTTAAGACTTGGAATGCTGATATGGCTTCTAAATCAACTCTACTTTCCATTTCTTTCCAGGGAAACAAATTATTTGGTTCTCAGTTGGATTCTATTATTTCAACTGTTACTGGTGGGAAAGGAACTTTTTTACCACAGGATAAAAAATCTAAAGGTAAAAACAGGGCTAACAATCGTTTTCGTTCCTTTCGTTTCAACAAAGAACAAAAGCCTGATCCTTCGTCCTCAGGAGCAGTTTCAGTTTGGAAACCATCTCCAGTCTGGAATAAATCCAAGCCTGCTAGAAAGGCAAAGCCTGCTTCTAAGTTCTCATGAAGGTACGGCCCTCATTCCAGTTCAGCTGGTAGGGGGCAGGTTACGTTTTTTCAAAGAAATTTGGATCAATTCTGTTCACAATCTTTGGATTCAGAACATTGTTTCAGAAGGGTACAGAATTGGTTTCAAGATGAGACCTCCTGCAAAGAGATTTTTTCTTTCCCGTGTCCCAGTAAATCCAGTAAAAGCTCAAGCATTTCTGAATTGTGTTTCAGATCTAGAGTTGGCTGGAGTAATTATGCCAGTTCCAGTTCCGGAACAGGGGATGGGGTTTTATTCAAATCTCTTCATTGTACCAAAGAAGGAGAATTCCTTCAGACCAGTTCTGGATCTAAAATTATTGAATCGTTATGTAAGGATACCAACGTTCAAGATGGTAACTGTAAGGACTATATTGCCTTTTGTTCAGCAAGGGAATTATATGTCCACAATAGATTTACAGGATGCATATCTGCATATTCCGATTCATCCAGATCATTATCAGTTCCTGAGATTCTCTTTTCTAGACAAGCATTACCAATTTGTGGCTCTACCGTTTGGCCTTGCTACAGCTCCAAGAATTTTCACAAAAATTCTCGGTGCCCTTCTGTCTGTAATCAGAGAACAGGGTATTGTGGTATTTCCTTATTTGGACGATATCTTGGTACTTGCTCAGTCTTTACATTTAGCAGAGTCTCATACGAATCGACTTGTGTTGTTTCTTCAAGATCATGGTTGGAGGATCAATTTACCAAAAGTTCTTTGATTCCTCAAACAAGGGTAACCTTTCTGGGTTTCCAGATAGATTCAGTGTCCATGACTCTGTCTTTAACAGACAAGAGACGTCTAAAATTGATTACAGCTTGTCGAAACCTTCAGTCTCAATCATTCCCTTCGGTAGCCTTATGCATGGAAATTCTAGGTCTTATGACTGCTGCATCGGACGCGATCCCCTTTGCTCGTTTTCACATGTGACCTCTTCAGCTCTGTATGCTGAACCAATGGTGCAGGGATTACACGAAGATATATCAATTGATATCTTTAAAACCGATTGTTCGACACTCTCTAACGTGGTGGACAGATCACCATCGTTTAATTCAGGGGGCTTCTTTTGTTCTTCCGACCTGGACTGTAATTTCAACAGATGCAAGTCTCACAGGTTGGGGAGCTGTGTGGGGATCTCTGACGGCACAAGGAGTTTGGGAATCTCAGGAGGTGAGATTACCGATCAATATTTTGGAACTCCGTGCAATTTTCAGAGCTCTTCAGTTTTGGCCTCTTCTGAAGAGAGAATCGTTCATTTGTTTTCAGACAGACAATGTCACAACTGTGGCATACATCAATCATCAAGGAGGGACTCACAGTCCTCTGGCTATGAAAGAAGTATCTCGAATTTTGGTTTGGGCGGAATCCAGCTCCTGTCTAATCTCTGCGGTTCATATCCCAGGTGTAGACAATTGGGAAGCGGATTATCTCAGTCGCCAAACGTTGCATCCGGGCGAATGGTCTCTTCACCCAGAGGTATTTCTTCAGATTGTTCAAATGTGGGGGCTCCCAGAGATAGATCTGATGGCCTCTCATCTAAACAAGAAACTTCCCAGGTATCTGTCCAGATCCCGGGATCCTCAGGCGGAGGCAGTGGATGCATTATCACTTCCTTGGAAGTATCATCCTGCCTATATCTTTCCGCCTCTGGTTCTTCTTCCAAGAGTAATCTCCAAGATTCTGAGGGAATGCTCGTTTGTTCTGCTAATAGCTCCGGCATGGCCTCACAGGTTTTGGTATGCGGATCTTGTCCGGATGGCATCTTGCCAACCATGGACTCTTCCGTTAAGACCAGACCTTCTGTCGCAAGGTCCTTTTTTCCATCCGGATCTGAAATCCTTAAATTTAAAGGTATGGAGATTGAACGCTTGATTCTTGGTCAAAGAGGTTTCTCTGACTCCGTGATTAATACTATGTTACAGGCTCGTAAATCTGTATCTCGAGAGATATATTATAGAGTCTGGAAGACTTATATTTCTTGGTGTCTTTCTCATCATTTTTCTTGGCATTCTTTTAGAATACCGAGAATTTTACAGTTTCTTCAGGATGGTTTAGATAAGGGTTTGTCCGCAAGTTCTTTGAAAGGACAAATCTCCGCTCTTTCTGTTCTTTTTCACAGAAAGATTGCTATTCTTCCTGATATTCATTGTTTTGTACAAGCTTTGGTTCGTATAAAACCTGTCATTAAGTCAATTTCTCCTCCTTGGAGTTTGAATTTGGTTCTGGGAGCTCTTCAAGCTCCTCCGTTTGAACCTATGCATTCATTGGACATTAAATTACTTTCTTGGAAAGTTTTGTTCCTTTTGGCCATCTCTTCTGCTAGAAGAGTTTCTGAATTATCTGCTCTTTCTTGTGAGTCTCCTTTTCTGATTTTTCATCAGGATAAGGCGGTGTTGCGAACTTCTTTTGAATTTTTACCTAAGGTTGTGAATTCCAACAACATTAGTAGAGAAATTGTGGTTCCTTCATTATGTCCTAATCCTAAGAATTCTAAGGAGAAATCGTTGCATTCTTTGGATGTTGTTAGAGCTTTGAAATATTATGTTGAAGCTACGAAATCTTTCCGTAAGACTTCTAGTCTATTTGTTATCTTTTCCGGTTCTAGAAAAGGCCAGAAAGCTTCTGCCATTTCTTTGGCATCTTGGTTGAAATCTTTAATTCATCTTGCCTATGTTGAGTCGGGTAAAATTCCGCCTCAGAGAATTACAGCTCATTCTACTAGGTCAGTATCTACTTCCTGGGCGTTTAGGAATGAAGCTTCGGTTGACCAGATCTGCAAAGCAGCAACTTGGTCCTCTTTGCATACTTTTACTAAATTCTACCATTTTGATGTATTTTCTTCTTCTGAAGCAGTTTTTGGTAGAAAAGTTCTTCAGGCAGCGATTTCAGTTTGAATCTTCTGCTTATGTTTTTCGTTAAACTTTATTTTGGGTGTGGATTATTTTCAGCAGGAATTGGCTGTCTTTATTTTATCCCTCCCTCTCTAGTGACTCTTGTGTGGAAAGATCCACATCTTGGGTAGTCATTATCCCATACGTCACTAGCTCATGGACTCTTGTTAATTACATGAAAGAAAACATAATTTATGTAAGAACTTACCTGATAAATTCATTTCTTTCATATTAACAAGAGTCCATGAGGCCCACCCTTTTTTGTGGTGGTTATGATTTTTTTGTATAAAGCACAATTATTCCAATTCCTTATTTTATATGCTTCGCACTTTTTTTCTTATCACCCCACTTCTTGGCTATTCGTTAAACTGATTTGTGGGTGTGGTGAGGGGTGTATTTATAGGCATTTTAAGGTTTGGGAAACTTTGCCCCTCCTGGTAGGAATGTATATCCCATACGTCACTAGCTCATGGACTCTTGTTAATATGAAAGAAATGAATTTATCAGGTAAGTTCTTACATAAATTATGTTTTTTTGATTTCCATTCCTCTGCCCCCTATATCATGTGACAGCCATTAGCCAATTAGTCTCATATACACTGAACTCTTGCACATGCGCATTAGCAGCTGGTGTCTCAAAGTGTGTTTAAAAAAAAAATGGAAGTAAATAGAAAAGTTGTTTAACATTGCATGCTCTTTTGAATCAGAAAGTTTAATTTTGACTTTAATTTCCCTTTAAACTGTAAATAATTATCAAACTCCTCTAGTTTTTTTTTTAATTTTTGCTTCTTTTTCACACATGATTTTACAGCATTTATACATAGCAAAATTCACTGAGATAATTATCTTGCCTCCTGCTTAATTGACAACACCAGACTATCTAGCTTCACCAGCTCTTTTGTTTATGCAACTGATTCACTAAGAAATGATGAGATAATCTTTAGTGAATCAGGTGCATTCAATAACATAATGTTAAGCAGGTGAGACTGGTTAGTGAATTTTGCCTACTGAACACAACTAAATTATTCTAATTTCCTGTGTGCAGTGACCGGCCTGTGAAGTTCGCAGAACGATCTAGACCTGGTGTTCAGATATCCTGTTCATCCTTCAGTTCAGGTAAGCAGTACATTAGCAGGCTACCTCTTCTACTAGTTACAAGGCTACACAAGAGTGTAATTCTTTCTTTGGGATCTTGCCAAATATGGAAATGGATATTCTTAAAAATGTTATAACCTGTAGTTTTCAAAGGCTTTAACACCTTAACGACCAGTCTTTTACATACCCCCTTATGTTACTCCGGGACTGTTAGCAAGACTGCGATATATCTGCATTCCTCCGGAAGTGAGTCATACAGTACTCGCACAGCTTTCCGCTGTCTTCCATGCCTGTTAACAACCGTACACAGTACGTCGGTTATTAAGGGGTTAAAGACCTTTTAAAATGAATTGCTTATGGGGCTGTTTAAATGATCTTATAGTATATCATTTTTTTTTTCTTCTTAGGATTACTTTTTATATTTTTTCGCGTTGTCAGGCTTACAGATATAAATCTTGATTTCCATATTTCCCCCATGTTTTTGTTTGCTCTTTGTAAAAGGCAATGGAGTTTTTAAACTTTCATTATGACTCTCCTATATCATCTTTATTTATTTTGTTAATTCATTTACATAAGGTTTTTGAATAGGGTTTTTTTCCCTCTTTGTTTGTTTTTTTTTCTCTTTAGTTTGAGGGAGATAATACATTTCTGTAATAATAGTTAAAAAAAAAAAAAAATATGTTGATGAATACTTTGAAAACTATTTCCTGAGAGTGGCTAACACCTATGTGGGTAAAGACACATGCAGACACCAAGCTAGTGTACAGATTTGTAAGTCCTCACAGGAACAGTGCATAAAGTGTGTATACATTCAATAGGCAGCTTTGGAATCTGAATAATCAATTCATAATAGAACAGATATTCCTATCTGTCATTTGCTAACACTAGAGTTTAACACCCAGTTCAGCAGACAATATGTGTGTGTGTTTTTTTTGTGTGTTATTTTTTTGGGGGGTGGGGGGTAAAAATGTTTTATGATTTTGTTTTTGGAAAATGTATCTTCTTGTGGGAATATGTATTATTTTTTTTATTGCTACTCAAGCATGAGGTGTTTGATGTCAATTTAAAACAAATCTACTCTATATCTATCTGTAAGCACAGACTCCAGAGCAGCACCAGTATACGTCACACTGTACACAGAACCACACTGTACACAGAACCACACTGTATCCTTTAGGAATTGAATATGTAATTCCCTGCTACTTGCTATGTATAAACTTTCCCACTGACACTAATCTAAATCTCCAGGAACAAAGTCTCTGAAATTCTCACTTTTTTTTTTTCCTTCAATTAAGTTGCTTCATAATTTTATCATGGAAGGATCACTGTCTGACCAGTCAAGAGTCATTGCTTTGTTGTGAAAGGTTTGATGGTAGTGGGTCTCTAAATAGGATCATTGGGTTTGATTTCACATGAGACTTTTGTGGCTGAGCTTCTTAACTTAAAGGGATATGAAACTCAAATATTTTTTTTTCATGATTCAGAGAGAGCGCGCAATTTTAAGCAACTTTCTAATTTACTCCCATTATCAATTTGTCTTTGTTCTCTTGGTATACTTTGTTGAAGGAGCAGCAATGCACTACTGGTTGCTGACTGAACACATGGGTGAGCCAATGACAATCAGTGTGTGTGTATGTGTGTGTGTGTATATATAATATATATATATATATATATATATATATATATATATATATATATATATATATATATATATATATATATATATATATCAGCAGCTAGAACCTAGGTTCTTTGCTGCTCCTGAGCTTTCCTAGATAAACCATTCAGCAAACGATGAGAGGGAAGCAAAATAAATAATAGAAGTAAATTGGAAAGTTGAATCATGAAAGAAAAATTGTAGGTTTCATGTCCCTTTTTAAACTGCTTTACAAAAATCTATTTCTCTTGTAAGGTGTATCCAGTCCACGGATTCATCCATTACTTGTGGGATATTCTCCTTCCCAACAGGAAGCTGCAAGAGGATCACCCACAGCAGAGCTGTCTATATAGCTCCTCCCCTAACTGCCACCTCCAGTCATTCTCTTGCAGCTCTCGACAAGGGAAGTAGCTAGAGAGATGTGGTGAATTAGTGTAGTTTATCTTCAATCAAAAGTTTATTTTTAAACGGTGCCAGCTTTGTACTGTTTTTTTTTTACCTAAGGCAGAAATTAGAAGAAGAATTTGCCTGAGGTTTTTCATGATCTTAGCAGGTTGTAACTAAGGTCCACTGCTGTTCTCACACATAACTGAAGAGTATGGGGAAACTTCAGCTGGGAGAACAGCCTGCAGAATTAACTGCCCTGAGGTATGTTCAGTATATTTTTTTCTAGAGGATGATAAGAACTAGAAAATGCTGACAGTGCCTGATATAGTTAAGGTAAGCCTGATTGCAGTGATTTAATAACGACTGGCATCATGCTTGCAGTAAAGGGTAATTTTCATATTACTTTCTATTATGGCTTAGTATGTAAAACGTTATATATATATATATATATATATATATATATATATATATATATATATATATATATATATATATATATATATATATATATATATATATATATATATATATATATAGAACGTTTTTTACTGAGGTGATAAATCTTTATTTGGGGCCTAGTTTTCCACATGGCTGTTATTTTACTCCTAGGAATAGTTTTTTAAGGCCCTCTGACTTTGAGTGCATGGTGGGAGGGGCCTATTTTCACGCTCTAATTGCGCAGTTGTTTTTTACATTCTGAGACATCCAGCTTCCCTGAAGGAGTCCCCTGTCATATTGGACCTCTGTAAAGGGTTTTTGTGCCTACAAAAGTCGTTTTATGGGAAGGTAGGAGCCACAGTAGAGCTGTGGCAGTTTGCTTGTGACTGTTATAACGGTTTTTACAGTTTTTTTGCTTCGTTTTTGAACCTGAGGGGTTAATCATCTATTATATACACTGTAATAATTTCATAGTTTACCGCTTTTTTCACTGTTTTGCAGTTTTTGTGTTTGTTTTTTTTCCCTTAAAGGCACAGTACCGTTTTTTAATATTCTGCTTTTTCACATTAATTAAAGTGTTTTCAAAGCCTGCTGGTCTCATTACTTGTCTGTTAAACATGTCTGACATAGAGGAAACTCCTTGTTCATTATGTTTAGAAGCCTTTGTGGAACCCCCTCTTAGAATGTGTACCAAATGCACTGATTTTACTATAAGTTATAAAGACCATATTCTGGCTTTAAAAGATTTATCACCAGAGGAAATTGACAAGGGGGAAGTTATGCCGACTAACTCTCCCCACGTGTTAGAGCCTTTAACTCCCGCTCAAGGGGCGGCAATACATCTAGCGCGCCCATTGCGTATACTTTACAAGACATGGCGGCAGTTATGAATCATACTCTTACAGAAGTATTGTCCAAACTGCCAGGGTTACAAGGAAAGCTCTGGGGCTAGAAAAAATACAGAGCTCTCTGACGCTTTAGTAGCTATGTCCGATATACCCTCACAATGTGCAGAAGCCGAAGAAGGAGAGCTTCTATCTGTGGGTGATTTTTCTGACTCAGGGAAGACACTTAAACCTGATCCTGATATGTCTACATTTAAATTTAAGCTTGAACACCTCCGCATGTTGCTCAGGGAGGTGTTGGCAACTCTGGATGACTGTGACGCCATTGTAGTCCCAGAGAAATTGTGTAAATTGGATAAATACTACGGAGTGCCTGTTTACACTGATGTTTTTCCAATACCTAAGATGTTTTCAGAAATTATTACTAAGGAATGGGATAGACCAGGTGTACCGTTCTCTCCCCCTCCTGTTTTTAAAAAGATGTTTCTCATAGATGCCGCTACACGGGACTTGTGGCAAACGGTCCCTAAGGTGGAGGGAGCAGTCTCTACTCTAGCGAAGAGTACAACTATCCCTGTCGAGGACAGTTGTGCTTTTCTCGATCCAATGGACAAAAAATTAGAGGGTTACCTTAAAGGGACACTGTACTCAAATTTTTTCTTTTGTGATTCAGATAGAGCATGCAATTTTAAGCAACTTTCTAATTTACTTCTATTATCAATTTTTCGTCGTTCTCTTGATATCTTTATTTTAAAAAGAAGGCATCTAAGCTGAGGAGCCAGCAAATGTGTGGTTCAGAACCATGGACAGCAATTGTTTATTCGTGCTGCCCAATCAGCAAGGACAACCCAGGTTGTTCAACAAAAATGGGCCGGCATCTAATCTTAAATTCTTGCTTTTCAAATAAACATACCAAGAGAATGAAGAAAATTTGATAATAGGAGTACATTTGAAAGTTGATTAAAATTGCATGCTCTATCTGAATCACAAAAGATAAAATTTGGATACAGTGTCCCTTTAAGAAAATTTTTATTCGTCAAGGTTTTATTCTCCAGCCCCTTGCATGCATTGCCCCTGTCACTGCTGCTGCTGCGGCCTTCTGGTTTGAGTCTTTAGAAGAGGCTCTACAGGTAGAAACCCCATTGGATGATATCCTTGACAAGCTTAAAGCTCTTAAGCTAGCCAATTCATTTGTTTGACGCCGTTGTTCATTTAACCAAACTAACGGCTAAGAACTCAGGTTTTGCTATTCAGGCGCGTAGGGCGCTATGGCTTAAATCCTGGTCAGCTGATGTTACTTCAAAGTCTAAGCTTCTCAACCTTCCCTTCAAGGGGCAGACCCTATTGGGGCCTGGACTGAAGGAGATCATTTCTGATATTACTGGAGGAAAAGGTCACGCCCTTCCTCAGGATAGGTTCAACGAATTAAGGACCAAACAGCCTAATTTTCGTGCCTTTCGAAACTTCAAGAGTGGCGCAGCTTCAACTTTCTCTAATACAAAACAAGAGGGAAATTTTGCCCAGTCCAAGCCGGTCTGGAGACCTAACCAGGCTTGGAACAAAGGAAAGCAGGCCAAAAAACCTGCTACTCCCTCTAAGACAGCATGAAAGATCAGCCCCCGATCCGGTAACGGATCTAGTAGGGGGCAGGCTTTCTCTCTTCGCCCAGGCTTGGGCAAGAGATGTCCAGGATCCCTGGGCGTTGGAAATTGTGTCCCAGGGATATCTTCTGGACTTCAAAGCTTCTTCCCCAAAGGGAAGATTTCATCTCTCACAATTATCTGCAAACCAGATAAAGAGAGAGGCATTCCTACATTGTGTTCAAGACCTCCTAGTTATGGGAGTGATCCACCCAGTTCCAAAGGAGGAACAGGGGCAAGGCTTCTATTCAAATCTGTTGGTGGTCCCCAAGAGAGAGGGAACCTTCAGACCAATCTTAGATCTCAAGATCCTAAACAAATTTCTCAGGGTCCCATCCTTCAAGATGGAGACTATTCGAACCATCCTACCTATGATCCAGCAGGGTCAATATATGACTACCGTGGACTTAAAGGATGCTTATCTGCACATTCCGATACACAGAGATCATCATCGGTTTCTCAGGTTCGCTTTCCTAGACAGGCATTACCAGTTTGTGGCTCTTCCCTTTGGATTAGCTATGGCACCAAGAATCTTTACAAAGGTTCTGGGGTCACTCCTAGCGGTCCTAAGGCTGCAGGGTATAGCAGTAGCCCCTTACCTAGACGACATTCTAATACAGGCGTCAAATTTTCAAATCGCCAGGTCCCATACAGACATTGTTCTGGCATTTCTGAGGTCGCATGGGTGGAAAGTGAACGAAGAAAAAAAGTTCTCTATCCCCTCTCACAAGAGTTTCCTTCCTAGGAACTCTGATAGATTCTGTAGAAATCAAGATTTACCTGACAGAGGCCAGGTTGTCAAAACTTCTAGATTCCTGCCGTGTTCTTTATTCTACTTCTCGCCCTTCAGTGGCTCAGTGTATGGAAGTAATCGGCTTAATGGTAGCGGCAATGGACATAGTGCCGTTTGCCCGCCTACATCTCAGACCGCTGCAACTCTACATGCTCAGTCAGTGGAATGGGGATTACACAGATTTGTCACCTCTACTAAATCTGGATCAAGAGACCAGGGAATCTCTTCTCTGGTGGTTATCTCGGGTCCATCTGTCCAAGGGTATGACCTTCCGCAGGCCAGATTGGACAATAGTAACGACAGATGCCAGCCTTCTGGGCTGGGGTGCAGTCTGGAACTCCCTGAAGGCTCGGCTTGTGGACTCAGGAGGAGACACTCCTTCCGATAAACATTCTGGAACTAAGCAATATTCAATGCTCTTCAGGCTTGGCCTCAGCTAGCTGCGGTCAGGTTCATCAGATTTCAGTCGGACAACATCACGACTGTAGCCTACATCAACAATCAAGGGGGAACAAGGAGTTCCCTAGCAATGTTGGAGGTTTCAAAAATAAATCTATGGGAAGAGGTTCACTCTTGCCATCTATCAGCTATCCATATCCCAGGAGTAGAGAACTGGGAGGCGGATTTTCTAAGTCGACAGACTTTTCATCCGGGGGAGTGGGAACTCCATCCGGAGGTGTTTGCACAGTTGATTCAACTTCGGGGCAAACCAGAACTGGATCTCATGGCATCTCGTCAGAACGCCAAGCTTCCTTGTTACGGACCCAGGTCCAGGGATCCCAAGGCAGTGCTGATAGATGCTCTAGCAGCGCCTTGGTCTTTCAACCTTGCTTATGTGTTTCCACCGTTTCCTCTGCTCCCTCGTCTAATTGCCAAGATCAAGCAGGAGAGAGCTTCAGTGATTTTGATAGCACCTGCGTGGCCACGCAGGACTTGGTATGCAGATCTGGTGGACATGTCATCCCTTCCACCATGGACTCTGCCGCTGAGGCAGGACCTTCTACTTCAGGGTCCTTTCAACCATCCAAATCTAGTTTCTCTGCGTCTGACTGCTTGGAAATTGAATGCTTGATTTTATCAAAACGTGGTTTCTCCTAATCGGTCATTGATACCTTAATTCAGGCTCGAAAGCCTGTCACCAGGAAAATCTATCATAAGATATGGTGTAAATATCTTCATTGGTGTGAATCCAAGGGTTACTCATGGAGTAAAGTCAGGATTCCCAGGATATTATCTTTTCTCCAAGAAGGATTGGAGAAGGGATTGTCAGCTAGTTCCTTAAAGGGACAGATTTCTGCTCTGTCTATTCTTTTGCACAAGCATCTGGCGGATGTTCCAGACGTTCAGGCGTTTTGTCAGGCTTTAGTTAGAATCAAGCCTGTGTTTAAACCTGTTGCTCTGCCATGGAGTTTAAATTTAGTTCTTAAAGTTCTTCAAGGGGTTCCGTTTGAACCTCTGCATTCCATAGATATTAAGCTTTTATCTTGGAAAGTTCTGTTTTTGGTAGCTATCTCTTCGGCTTGAAGAGTTTCAGAGTTATCTGCCTTGCAGTGTGATTCCCCTTATCTGATCTTCCATGCAGATAAGGTAGTTTTGCGTACCAAACCTGTGTTTCTTCCTAAGGTGGTATCTAATAAGAATATCAATCAGGAGATTGTTGTTCCGTCACTGTGTCCTAATCCTTCTTCAAAGAAGGAACGTCTATTACACAATCTTGACGTGGTTCGTGCTTTTAAAGTTTTATTTACAAGCTACTAAAGATTTTCGTCAAAGATCTACATTGTTTGTTGTCTACTCTGGACAGAGGAAAGGCCAAAAGGCTTCAACAACTTCTCTTTCCTTTTGGTTAAGAAGTATAATCCGCTTAGCTTATGAGACTGCTGGCCAGCAGCCTCCTGAAAGAATTACAGCTCATTCCACTAGAGCAGTGGCTTCCACATGGGCTTTTAAAAATGAGGCTTCTGTTGAACAGATTTGTAAGGCGGCGACTTGGTCCTCGCTTCATACTTTTTTCTAAATTCTACAAATTTGATACTTTTGCTTCTTCGGAGGCTATTTTTGGGAGAAAGGTCTTACAGGCAGTGGTGCCTTCCGTTTAAGCGCCTGCCTTGTCTCTCCCTTCATCCGTGTCCTATAGCTTTGGTATTGGTATCCCACATGTAATGGATGAATCTGTGGACTGGATACACCTTACAAGAGAAAACAAAATTTATGCTTACCTGATAAATTTATTTCTCTTGTTGTGTATCCAGTCCACGGCCCGCCCTGTCATTTTAAGGCAGGTGTTTTTTATTTTTAAACTACAGTCACCACTGCACCCTATAGTTTTTCCTTTCTCTTACTTGTCTTCGGTCGAATGACTGGAGGTGGCAGTTAGGGGAGAAGCTATATAGACAGCTCTGCTGTGGGTGATCCTCTTGCAGCTTCCTGTTGGGAAGGAGAATATCCCACAAGTAATGGATGAATCCGTGGACTGGATACACCACAAGAGAAATAAATTTATCAGGTAAGCATAAATTTTTGTTTTTATGATTGTCCCTCTATTATTGATTGATGGATAGCGGATACTCTGTTCTGTTGGCCAGCTGGATTGGTTTAATGATATTAGTTGAGGTGCAGTTTGGAATTGTGGAGCTGATATTGGTCTTTTCAGGAGTTCACTCGGGGGGGATTCTGTGCAACAAAGAGCTTTGTCTGATGGAGGTTGCTTGCTTTCTCTGATATACCAAGATCAACCACAAGTTCATCTAATCTATTCACTTTCCAGGTCTTAAGAATAAGTCTTTAGCCTTCAAATAATTCATATTTTGTTTTTTTTGTTGGTTTTATTTTTTCTCCTGTAAATTTTACAGAAGTGTAGAAATTCAAGAATTAGTCTCATTGTAAAAATTTTGAAGTATTACACCATTATCAATTATCTAAATGTCTATGATGTGGTTTGTGAGACAAGCTTTAAACCAGTGACCTCTGTTTCAAAGGCTGTTTTATGACAATCTGAAAGTACTTTCATCTTCGCTTTTTAATTCCTCGATTTTGAATCATTAGATCTGAACAGTTAAATCTGATGATGTTTGTCTTAATTAAAACAAATGGCGGTGATACATATCTAAATTTCCATTAGGGTCTATAAAATGCACATTGCCATCAGTTTAAAGTATACTACACTTCTGATAAGACATTGATGGGATTGATCACAATCCTTTAGAAACACTTGATTTATCTACACAAATCCCCATAGATTTTATTGGTGTTTTATGGGGATTTTTGTAGATAAATAATTTGAAAAGTTTTTCTAAAGGATTGTTATAGGAAATCTGAAGTGATTTGTATATATGCTGTCATGGAGTCGGACTGTTCTTGCAGTGCCAATATGAGTATCAAAAGTTAATCTAATCTAACCACTATGTTCATGGTGACAATTTTACTTAAATTTACTTTATTTCTGAAAATGGGGAATTTTAAATAATGTAATGATATATATTATATACACAAAATCTCTCATGTAAGGTTCTTAGAGTATGCAAATGGTAACTTAACACTTATTTAATGCCTTGAAAAAGGCTTGCAGGGGCAGAAACATATTTACTGTTATAATTGGTATCAAGTAGTTTTTATTTTGTTGAGTAAATTAATATAAGTGGCAAAAAATGTTTGCATATATTTTGCGGGACTGTTTTTTTCGGCAAGTTTGATGAAGTGACAGTAAATCACATAAATTTAGAAGCCAGAAACTTTTGTCCATCATTATGAGATATAGTAAGTATACAGCCGCACCAAACTAAAAATGTAGGTGCAGGTGGTGGAAGTGAGGAACATCCATGAGTGTCTTCTAAACCAGAAAGCCAGTGGCTGCTTGGCATCTGGGTTTATCAAAACCAACTGTAATTGATCATTTGGGACAATTTGGTACATTAGCCATTCTATGACTTTTTGAGGACTTTATGACAATTTTATTTGAATATATTTTATATTGTTTACACTTTTTATGCTAGTTTAATGTTGTATAAAACCTAGAAGTATTTTGCTGTTTATCTGTTGGTTCCTGGTAACAGAATAGTAATTTAACCCTTTAAGGACACAGCTTTCAGTTTGCTCAATTGTTTTGACGGAAAAATTCAGTCATATGTCCTTAAGAGGTTAACCCCTTCCTCCTGCCAGATGTATGTCCTTTAAGAACTGCTTCATGTGGCCAGAGACTCTTTATTCACCTGTTCAAGGCATTGTTGGTGACGTAGGCAGTACTATGCCTGGGGGCCATATGGTGCTGCAACAGAAACATTGCAGATAGCATAAAAGGGAGAAAAAAAGGCCACTCTCAAAAGAAAAGCATTTAAGAAACTAGGTCCCCTGTGGGGTGCTACTGGCAAGGGAAGGGCACTGGTCCTAGCTGATGCACAGATTGTAGTATTTTCAATAAATACTTTAAAATATGACCGATACCTATGCTAGGTTGCCACATCAATCTTAACAAATAGCCTCTCCACATAATTGATTGTAACTTCTCATGTAATTTCCTTGGTTAAAATTGTTTTTTTTTTGTCAGTCTTTCTAATTTTTCAACCAGGATGTCCTCTCACTAATTTTAAGCTAAATCTCTTCAAACTGAGCTCCTTTTATTATTCCCTTTTCTTCCAAAATCCCTACCCCCCAACTTTCTCTAACTGTTGATAACATCATTACCCCAACCCTGCATGCCCTATGTCTTGGGGTCACACATGACTCAGATCTCTCGTTCACTCCCCACATCCAGTCTTTGGCCAATTCCTGTTGCCTCCACCTTTAAAAACCTCTCCAAATTTCACCACTTCCTCACACAAGACACAACGAAGACCTTAATTCACTCTCATTATTTCCCGTCTTGACTATTGCAACTCCATCCTCTCAGGCCTCCCCAACTGCCATCCATCTCTGTTACAATCTGTAATACATGCCTCTGCCAGATTGATCTTCCTTACACGTCCCTCCTCATTTTCTGCACCCCTCTGCCAGTCCCTTCACTGGCTTCCTCTAACCTCCAGAATAAAACACACATTCCTGACTCTGCCTTTTAAAGCTGTCAAAAACACTGCACCACCCTATATCTCCAACCAAGTGTCCAGATAATCTCTCTCCCATCTCCTTCGCTCTGCTCATGACCTCCTTCTCTCCTCCTCTCGTTACCGCCTTACATTCCCGTCTACAAGACTTCTTCAGACTGGTCCCTAGTTTGTGGAACTCTCTCTGCCTCGCTCCACAAGACTCTCCCCTAGTTTTCAAACTGTCAAGTGCTCCTTAAATACTCTACTATTAAGAAATTTTAATGTATATTTATATGCATCACTGATCTTAGTTCCTCTCCTCATTTTTGGTTATCCCCTTGAACCCCCCTTAGCATGTAAGCCTACAAGCCTAACTGCTTTGTAGGTCACCTTCATGAGACCTGATTTACAAACGGTGAAACTCTTGGCAGTGTCCTCTATCCATTTGTCTTCCATAACTGTTACCTTGCATATTATGCTCATGTTCTTAGCGCTGCAGAATCCGTTAGTGCCCTACAAATAACTAATAATAAAGGAATGAAAAAATATAAAAACTAATTTTGCAGTCCAAAAAGATGTTATCCCTAACTAAACATAAGAATAATAAAAAGAGGAGTGCATCAAATAAAACTAATATGACAGAAGTATTACATATATCATTTCTCCCCGGGCCCTTTTTAATTGGTACTCTACCCGGCTGATTTTCCTGACCATCCATTAAACATTTTAGTTAAAAAATCAGCTAATAATAAAATGTTTAAATTTTTATTGCTCAAATTATCATTAATTACATTTATATATTTGTTAAATTATAATAAAAAAAAAATATATAGAGATATTTATATAGTCCACCTGGGAGTGTTTTTGTATAGTTTTGCTTATTTAGTAATAACATTGTGCTGATATTCAGACTCCTAACAACACCACAACGTTTTAGATGCATATAAAAAGACCTATTCTACAACCAGGAGTCTGTAGACATCAATATACAAGGGAGCGGAGAGTGTCTGCTCTTCTTGCTTTCTCAGCCCCTTTCAGTGGGTGTCCCAGCTTAACCTCATCAACAGTGCTAAACTGGGATCATCTAAGTAAGTTTTTAAAAGGTTTCATGCTGGATGTTTATATCCGTATCTGTGCATATTCTTCTTTAAAGTAGTGTCTATTACGTGCAGTTATATGACACATGGTGTATATAGTCCCTTTTACTATTCACATACGGTTTACGTCCTTGAACGTACACATTTATTGTACTTTGTCTTTGTGTATGTACAGATATATATATATATATATATATATATATATATATATATATATATATATATATATATATATATATATATATATATATATATATATATATATATATATATATATATATATTAGAGCTGCAACAACTAATCGTCATAATCGATAATAATCGATTATGAAAATAGTTGTCAACGAATCTCATAATCGATTAATCGATTAGTTGGTTTGCAATTATTTGGTCTGTGCACAACACCAGCTGCTTCACTCCATTGAACTCCTGCATATGGTATTGTGTTTTATGGTTATGTCCTTAGCCTAAAGGACGTCTACAGACGTCTACTTTTCACTTTTTCAGGACAGTATACGTTTACAACTACCCCTGGCTTATGTGCAACCCAGATATAGTAGTCATCATTTGGATTGTTTATATTAAATCAGGTGATTTGGAACTAAACTTTGATATAGTGCTGAGCTTGTTATTTATACCTAGCCCCTAGATTGATGGGAGTTATTTAAATTGATGTGCACTATTATCTGTTTGCACAATTATTAGTGTATTGCTTGCTATTGCTGATTATATGTACTGTATAAATAAATGTGTAAGGCTTTGTCCTGTTATTGATATACAGTCCTTAGCGCTTTTTGATTTTGTTTTTATTGTTTTTTTTTATATTTTTAATAAATTATGATAATATGTACCAGATTCAACCTTTATAAGTATATATTCGTTATTTTTAGAGCGGACTAGATATTTTCCCTAACCTTATAGCTGGTTATTTACCATTGCATATAGATATTCAAGATATTTTTATGTTAGAATGAAGTCAAGGGTTACTTTATTGAGAGAGGTCCCTTGCCAAGGTAGAAAACACTTAGCATTGGTGAAGAGCTAAAAAAAGATAAATATCCCACTTTGGTGAAATTGACAAAACCCTACTTATACACCTCAACAGCCTTTTCTCTGCTGCAGGAAATATAGCTGCAAACAGAGAACCAGCCTTAACCAGAAGCATGTGGACATGTTGAGATGTTTGCATTTCAATGCAAAGTTTCTGAAAGAGTGAATCACAGAATGTTATTAACAGTGATAGTCTAACTCTTTCTAGTTCTACCTCTTTTCAAACAGTTTGTGGTTTTGTTTTGTTTAATTATAAAACGGTGCTCTGCTGCTTAAAAATTGAAGAAACAGTTGTGTTAATGTAAAGTTTTCGTCTGAAGTTTATATTTGTAACACTCATTATGTGGATTTTATTTAAAACATAGAAAACTATTATTGATTCTCTTTTCATCCGATTAGTCAATATATATATATATATATAATAGTCAATATATATATTTATTATATATATAATCTATATCCAAGATGAGAAAAAAAGCGGTCAAAAGCCCACAATGAATAAAAAATGCAAAAGTTTATTGGGACACTAAAAACATAAGAATCCTATAAAGGACATATTGTAATCCAGGTTAAAGTGCAGGTGCATATATATATATATATATATATATATATATATATATATATATATATATATATATATATATATATATATATATATATATATATATATATATATAATCTATCTATCTATCTGGTCTTTTTTGTTTTTTAGGTGGCATGTTTATTGCTACTGGCAGCACTGACCATGTTATTAGAGTCTATTACTTGGGAGGTGATTCACCTGAAAAGATTGCAGAACTGGAGTCTCATATGGTGAGTCAAGATTTAAACTTGTGATATAGCAAAGCCTATTCAGTTGAAGGCAAAGCAATATTGGTGAACATTGTTTTTGGATTTCTGCATTTATTTGCTGTGAAAATATTAAAATAATCTGTCTTTCTTAAGACATGGTGAGTACACGGATCATCAATTACTGTTGGGAATATCACTCCTGGCCAGCTGGAGGAGGCAAAGAGCACCACAGCAAAGCTGTTAGAAGAAAAAAAAAAAAAATATATATATATATATATATATATATATATATATATATATATATTTATTTATTTATTATCAAAAAATTTTTATTTTGAAGCTACGCTTGCTCTGATCTTCCATCAAAATCTTGGTCTAGCTGTACTCCACGTTAGTCTCTTCAGCAGGGTTGTAGCTTTAAAGCAGTTAGGAACTTGTGGGGTGGGCCTCACTGCATTTTCCTAACACATTGCTGCCCTCTCTCAGAATGACAGAGTAGGATTACTCTGTTCATTTATTTTATCCTAGGTCTCTGAGGAGCGGCTTCCTCTCATACCAGGTTAACTTTCCTCCTACCAGACAGTCAGGAATACAGGTAAGTGCCATTTTTATTCTATTAACACCTATGGCACTTCAACACATATCTGCAATTATGGGGCTTAATCCTGAGGATCAGGTGTTTTTTGCTGGCAGGGGCAGGGTACTGTGTGGCGGTAGAGTAATGGAATAATAAGAGATTTTTATTTCTTTTATTGGTTGCTCAGAGTGGTCTGCTTAATTGTGCAGTCGTCTTATGCAGAGGCTGTTAGTATTTGTAACGGCTTTATTATTGCGGCTAGTTGTTCCTGGCGTGACACCATTAAGCGGGCGTGTCTCTTACACTCTGCGCGCTGTTTTTGTGAGTGAATTCAGTCGCACTGTCTTGTTTGTTAGCTCCCGCCTCTGTCACTCTAGTTTCTGCTGTGGATCGAAGGACAACATATCAATCCGTGCCGGGAGGAGCAGGCAGGCACCTCAGCATATCGCTGAGGTGTAGAGGTGCTGGGGACATTGTTAAATTAAAAAAAAAATTGTGCTAGAGAAATCCCTTCTCGAAAGGAAAAAAATTCTTATGGGCTTTGAGTTTATTTTTTAAAGAGACAGTAGCATTATTTATATCAGAAATTAGAGAAATTGTGTAATTTCTTGTGCAAAATGGACTTGGCCTAATCATTCTAGTCTGTGCAAAATCTGTTTGGATGCCCAAGTAGAGCCCCCTTTACCATTTTGCAGTTCTTGTATAGATAGAACTCTTTTATATAAAGACAAGCTTTTTTATTCTGAGCCACTGTTCCCTCAGGATGATGCTGTCCAGGTGTAATCACAATCTTTACCTAATATGACCCAATCTGCAGCAACGTCACATGCAGTGCCATTAAGATTTTAACCCTTTACATAACCAATACGTCTGTCATCTGTTGCAGTGACACACGTATCGGTTATGTAAAGGGTTAAAATCTTAATGGCTGGAGAAGAACATAAGTTTTAGAAGTATTCCTAAGGCACCTTCGGCTTTAGTGCAGCTGGCACTTAACACTTGCCATTCTACCATTTCTTTGGATTTACACCTGATCATTTGGTGTACAACTGTTTGGGACATTGCTTCCTGACCTATTGGGGTTCGAGTTACACCGAGATCAGTCTGCTGGGTGACTGTTTGATCCCAGCCTGCTTTATTTACACCAAGAGTGGAGCTCTACTAAATGTGAGTGTAAACATTACCATCTTTTACAAATCCACAGCGTACTAGGCCATGTGGCGCTTCTGTTTTTCTAGATTCTCTACAGATTGCTGATTTTGGATCTTGACCTTGATCCTCCTATTGACAGTTGTCTAGACCTGGATGTGCTCCATAAACTTGGGTTCCATTTCTCCAATTCAGCTTGTTGATATATGGAACTTTTTATTTTGCTGCAGTTTGCATTGATTTGTTTATTGCTTTTTATAATATTGGTTGTATCTTATTTGTTATTTTTTAAGACTGTTGTATTACTATTGTCTATATTCACACAGTCATACTTTAGTCTTTATTTTTTACTTTGATCAAGGGTGCCCCCTATATATATTTTTCTAAATTGAATATATACTTTGATGTCCCTTCATTTGGGGAGGTGTTTCCAGTGCCAGACCGTGCCATGAAGATTATTACCTGGGAATTGGAGAGACCAGGAATTCCCTTCTCAACCTCCGTTGTCTTTAGGAAAATGTTCCCAGTAGCTGACTCCTTCAATGAGTTGTGGCAGTCGGTTCCTAAGGTGGAAGGGGCGATTTCCACTTTGGCTAAGAGAACTACTATCCCTATTGAGGATAGTTGCTCTTTCAAAGATCCTATGGATAAAAAGCTTGAGGCCTTTTTAAAGAAGATATATAATGTCAACCGGCGGTGTGCATCGCTACAGTAACCAGTCCTTGCAAGCTGAAACTCCCTTGGAGGAAATTCAGGATAGGATTAAGGCTCTCAAGTTAGCCAACTCCTTTATAACTAACACTTCCTTGCAAGTCATTAAGTTGGGAGCTAAAATAACTGGTTTTGCAATCCAAGCTTTTGGCTATTCCCTACAAAGGAAAGACTTTGTTCGGACCAGGTTTGGCAGAGATTATCTGCGATATCACGGGTGGTAAAGGATACTTTCTTCCTCAAGACAAAAAGAATAAATCAAAGGGATGTCAGACCAATTTTCGTTCCTTTCTTAACTTCAGAGGTAAGTCTTCCCCTACCTCTACCAAGCAGGAACAATCCAAGCCTTCCTGGAAGCCTGCTCAGTCTTGGAATAAGGGGAAGCAATCCAAGAAACCCGTAGTTGAATCCAAGTCAGCGTGAAGGGGTTGCCCTTGATCCGGGATCGGATCAAGTGGGGGGCAGACTCTCTCTCAGTTCTCGCAAACTTGAGAACAAGACGTTTCAGACCCGTGGGCAGTGGACATATAGTCCCAGGGGTACAAGTTAGAGTTCAAGACTTTTCCTCCCAGGGGCAGGTTCCACTTCTCAAGATTATCTGTAGACCAGATAAACAGAGGCGTTCTTGAAATGTGTACAGTATCTTTCCCTCACTAATATCTGAGGTTGGCTTATCTAGACAAACATTTTCAGTTTGTAGCGCTTACATTGGCCTCGCCACATCTCCCAGAATTTTCTCAAAGTTCCTGGGAGCTCTATTGGCAGTAATTCTGTCTCAGGGAATTGCAGTGGCGCCTTAACTGGACGACATTCTAGTTCAGGCGCCATCCTTGCAACTAGCAAAATCTCATACAAAGATCTTGTTGGCGTTTCTTCGTTCACACGGTTGGAAGATCAATTTGGAGAAAACTTCTCTTGTTCTGACTACAAGAGTGACCTTGTTAGGAACCATTATAGATTCTCTATTTATGAAGATATTTCTGACGGAGGTCAGAAGCACCAAGATTCTGTCCGCTTGCCTGTCTCTACAGTCGGCGGAACGACTATCAGTGGCCCAATGCATGGAAGTAATCAGGTTGATGGTGGGTTCCATGGACATAGTTCCATTTGAGACCTCTGCAGCTATGCATGCTCGCTCAGTGGATCGGGGATTATACAGACCTATCTCAGAGGTTAGTTCTGGATCAATCAACAAGGGACTCCCTACTGTGGTGGCTGTCGCAAGAACATCTGTCCCAGGGGACATGTTTTCAGAGACCCTCTTGGGTAATTGTGACCACGGATGCCAGCCTATTGGGTTGGGCAGCAGTCTGGGACTCGTTGAAGGCACAGGGACTTTGGCCTCAGGAGGAATCTGCTCTCCCCATAAACATTCTGTAGTTGAGAGCGATCTTCAGTGCCTTGATGGCTTGGCCTCAGCTGGCCTTAGCCCGGTCTATCAGGTTCCAGACAGACAACTTAACCTCAGTGGCCTACATCAACCACCAAGGGGGAACCCGGAGTTCCTTAGCCATGAAGGAGGTGGCACGGATCATCCAGTGGTTGGAGGCTCACAATTGCTGTCTATCTGCCATCCACATTCCAGGAGTAGACAATTGGGAAGCGGATTTTCTTAGCAGACAGCCTTTCCATCCCAGGGAATGGGGACTCCATCCGGAGGTGTTCTCCAGGTTAACAACCAAATGGGGGTTGCCAGAATTGGATCTGATGGCATCTCATCAGAACACCAAGCTCCCAAAGTATGGTTCGAGGTCGAGAGATCATCAAGCCTTTCTGATAGATGCTCTGGCAGTTCCTTGGAACTTCAGGTTGGCATATCTCTTTCCTCCGTTTGCTCTCCTCCCACTAGTCATCGCTCGGATCAAGCAGGAGAAAGCATCTGTGATTTGAATAGCTCCTGCGTGGCCTCACAGGATCTGGTATGCAGATGTAGTAGAGATGTTGTCTCTTCCTCCGTGGAGACTTCCGCTGAGGAAGGACCTTCTGCTTCAGGTGCCCTTCCTTCATCCAAATCTCATTTCTCTGAAGCTGACTGCTTGGAGATTAAACACTTGATTTTAGCTAAGCGTGGGTTCTCTGAATTGTTCATTGAGACCATGATTCAGGCTCGTAAGCCTGTCACTAGAAAGATTTACCATAAGATATGGCGTAAATATCTTTATTGGTGTGAATCAATAGGATATTCTTGGAGTAAGGTCAGGATCCCTAGGATCTTATCTTTTCTCCAGGAAGGCCTTGAAGAAGGGGTTATGTCAGTACCCTCAAGGGTCAGATTTCCGCTTTATCCATACTGCTGCATAAGTGTCTGGCGGATGTCCTGGATGTTTAATCCTTTTGCCAGGCCCTGATCAGAATCAGGCCTGTGTCTAAATCAGTTGCTCCTCCTTGGAGCCTTAACCTTGTTCTTAAAGTTTTGCAACAGGCTCAGTTTGAGCCAATGCATTCCATAGATATTAAGTTATTATCTTGGAAGGTTTTGTTTCTTACTGCTATTCCTTCTGCTTGGAGGTTTTCTGAATTCTCAGCATTGCTGTGTGATCCTCCTTATCTCATATTTCATGCAGATAAGGCAGTTCTTCGTACCAAGTTTGGTTTTCTTCATAAGGTTGTTTCGTACAGAAATATTAATCAGGAAATTGTTGTTCCTTCTCTCTGTCCTAATCCTTCTTCTCATAAAGAAAGTTTGTTGCACAACTTAGACGTTGTGTGGGCTCTTAAATTCTATCTGCAGGCTACGAAGGACTTTAGTCAGTCTACTGCATTGTTTGTTTGCTGCCACTTCTCTTTGCCTTTGGTTGAGAAGTGTTATTAGTATGGCTTATGAGAATGCTGAACAGCAGCCTCCTTAGAGAATTACAGCTCACTCCACTAGGGCAGTGTCTTCTTCTTGGGCCTTCAAGAATGAAGCCTCTGTAGATCAGATTTGTAAGGCGGCGACTTGGTCTTCTTTGCACACTTCTTCTAAATTCTATAAATGTTATACTTTTGCCTCAGCTAAAGCTTCTTTTGGGAGAAAGGTTCTGCAATCAGTTGTGCCTTCTTTTTAGGTTACCTGTCTTGTCCTCCCTTATCTGTGTCCTCTAGCTTGGGTATTGTTTTCCAACAGTAATTGATGATCCGTGGACTCACCGTGTCTTAAGAAAAAAAAAAAAAAAATTATGCTTACCTGATAAATTTCTTTCTTTCTTGACACGATGAGTCCACGGCCCTCCCTATTTTTCAGACAGATTTTTTTTTTTATATAAACCTCAGGCACCTCTGCACCTTGTGTTATTTACTTTCTCTCCTTTTCCTTCGGTCAAATGACTACTGGGGTTTGTGGGAAGGTAAGTAATACTTAACAGCTTTGCTGTGGTGCTCTTTGCCGCCTCCTGCTGGCCAGGAGTGATATTCCCAACAGTAATTAATGATCCGTGGACTCACCATTTCAAGAAATAAATTAATTTATCAGGTAAGCATACATTTTTTTTGTTTTGTTTATTGGCTACATAGGACCACACTTTCTTGCTATTTGTTTTGTCTTTTCTCCAACATTGGTGTGTCCGGTCCACGGCGTCATCCTTACTTGTGGGATATTCTCTTCCCCAACAGGAAATGGCAAAGAGTCCCAGCAAAGCTGGTCACATGATCCCTCCTAGGCTCCGCCCACCCCAGTCATTCTCTTTGCCGTTGCACAGGCAACATCTCCACGGAGATGGTTAAGAGTTTTTTGGTGTTTAAATGTAGTTTTATTCTTCTATCAAGTGTTTGTTATTTTAAAATAGTGCTGGTATGTACTATTTACTCTGAAACAGAAAAGGATGAAGATTTCTGTTTGTAAGAGGAAGATGATTTTTAGCAGACAGTAACTAAAATCGATTGCTGTTTCCACACAGGACTGTTGAGATGAAGTAACTTCAGTTGGGGGAAACAGTTAGCAGTCTTTTCTGCTTAAGGTATGACTAGCCATATTTCTAACAAGACCATGTAATGCTGGAAGGCTGTCATTTCCCCTCATGGGGACCGGTAAGCCATTTTCTTAGTTAAACATAAAAGAATAAAGGGCTTCAAAAAGGGCTTAAAAACTGGTAGACATTTTTCTGGGCTAAAACAATTGCTTTACTAGGCATATTATGCAGATTCTAACTAATTATTGGTATTATAATCTTGGGGAACGTTTAGAAAAACGGCAGGCACTGTGTTGGACACCTTTTTCAGATGGGGGCCTTTCTAGTTATATACAGAGCCTCATTCTGGGACTGTATAGGGGTTAAATGTAAAAACGGCTCCGGTTCCGTTAATTTAAGGGTTAAAGCTCTGAAATTTGGTGTGCAATACTTTTAAGGCTTTAAGACACTGTGGTGAAATTTTGGTGAATTTTGAACAATTCCTTCATACTTTTTCACATATTCAGTAATAAAGTGTTTTCAGTTTGAAATTTAAAGTGACAGTAACGGTTTTATTTTAAAACGTTTTTTGTGCTTTGTTGACAAGTTTAAGCCTGTTTAACATGTCTGTACCATCAGATAAGCTATGTTCTATATGTATAAAAGCCAATGTGTCTCCCCATTTAAATTTATGTGATAATTGTGCCATAGTGTCCAAACAAAGTAAGGACAGTAATGCAACAGATAATGATATTGCCCAAGATGATTCCTCAAATGAGGGGAGTAAACATGATACTACATCATCCCCTACTGTGTCTACACCAGTTATGCCCACACAGGAGGCCCCTAGTACATCTAGTGCGCCAATACTTATTACCATGCAACAATTAACGGCTGTAATGGATAACTCCATAGCAAATCTTTTATCCAAAATGCCTACTTATCAGAGAAAGCGCGATTGCTCTGTTTTAAACACTGAAGAGCAAGAGGACGCTGATGATAACTGTTCTGACATACCCTCACACCAATCTCAAGGGGCCATGAGGGAGGTTTTGTCTGATGGAGAAATTTCAGATTCAGGAAAAATTTCTCATCAAGCTGAACCTGATGTTGTGACATTTAAATTTAAATTAGAACATCTCCGCGCACTGCTTAAGGAGGTGTTATCTACTCTGGATGATTGTGACAATTTGGTCATTCCAGAGAAATTATGTAAGATGGACAAGTTCCTAGAGGTTCCGGTGCCCCCCAACGCTTTTCCTATACCCAAGCGGGTGGCGGACATAGTAAATAAAGAGTGGGAAAGGCCCGGCATACCTTTTGTTCCCCCCCCCTATATTTAAGAAATTATTTCCTATAGTCGACCCCAGAAAGGACTTATGGCAGACAGTCCCCAAGGTCGAGGGGGCGGTTTCTACTCTAAACAAACGCACTACTAATCCTATCGAAGATAGTTGTGCTTTCAAAGATCCTATGGATAAGAAATTAGAGGGTTTGCTTAAAAAGATTTTTGTACAGCAAGGTTACCTTCTACAACCAATTTCATGCATTGTTCCTGTCACTACGGCAGCGTGTTTCTGGTTCGAGGAACTAGAAAAATCGCTCAGTAAAGAATCTTCGTATGAGGAGGTTATGGACAGAGTTCAAGCACTTAAATTGGCTAACTCTTTTGTTTTAGATGCCGCTTTGCAATTAGCTAGATTAGCGGCGAAAAATTCAGGGTTTGCTGTCGTGGCGCGCAGAGTGCTTTGGCTAAGGTCTCGGTCAGCGGATGTGTCTTCCAAGACAAAATTGCTTAACATTACTTTCAAAGGTAAAACATTATTTGGACCTGATTTGAAAGAGATTATTTCAGACATCAGTGGGGGAAAGGGCCACGCCCTCCCACAGGATAGGTCTTTTAAGGCTAATAATAAGCCTAATTTTCGTCCCTTTCGCAGAAACGGACCAGTCTCTAATTCTGTATCCTCTAAGCAAGAGGGTAATACTTCACAACCCAAACCAGCCTGGAAACCAATGCAAGGCTGGAACAAGGGTAAGCAGGCCAAGAAGCCTACCACTGCTACCAAAACAGCATGAAGGGATAGCCCCCGATCCGGGACCGGATCTAGTGGGGGGCAGACTTTCTCTCTTTGCTCAGGCTTGGACAAGAGATGTTCAGGATCCTTGGGCGCTAGAAATAGTTTCTCAAGGTTATCTCCTGGAATTCAAGGAACTACCCCCAAGGGGAAGGTTCCACAGGTCTCAATTATCTTCAAACCAAATAAAGAGACAGGCATTCTTACATTGTGTAGAAGACCTGTTAAAGATGGGAGTGATACATCCAGTTCCAATAAGAGAACAAGGAATGGGATTTTATTCCAATCTGTTCATAGTTCCCAAAAAAGAGGGAACATTCAGACCAATTTTGGATCTAAAGATCCTAAACAAATTTCTCAGGGTACCATCGTTCAAAATGGAAACTATTCGAACGATCCTACCTACTATCCAGGAAAATCAATTTATGACTACCGTGGATTTAAAGGATGCGTACCTACATATTCCTATACACAAGGAACATCATCAGTTCCTAAGGTTCGCTTTTCTGGACAAGCATTACCAGTTTATGGCACTTCCATTTGGATTAGCCACTGCTCCAAGGATTTTCACAAAGGTACTAGGGTCCCTTCTAGCGGTTCTAAGACCAAGGGGCATTGCAGTAGTACCTTACTTAGACGACATCCTGATTCAAGCGTCGTCCCTGTCAAAAGCAAAGGCTCATACGGACATCGTCCTAGCCTTTCTCAGATCTCACGGATGGAAGGTGAACAAAGAAAAAAGTTATCTGTCCCCGTCAACAAGAGTTCCCTTCTTGGGAACAATAATAGATTCCTTAGAAATGAGGATTTTTCTGACAGAGGTCAGAAAATCAAAACTTCTAAGCTCTTGTCAAGTACTTCATTCTGTTCCTCGTCCTTCCATAGCGCAGTGCATGGAAGTAATAGGATTGATGGTTGCAACAATGGACATAGTTCCTTTTGCACGAATTCATCTAAGACCATTACAACTGTGCATGCTCAGACAGTGGAATGGGGATTATACAGACTTGTCTCCGACGATTCAAGTAGATCAAAAGACCAGAGATTCACTCCGTTGGTGGCTGACCCTGTCACAGGGAATGAGCTTCCGCAGACCAGAGTGGGTCATTGTCACGACCGACGCCAGCCTAGTGGGCTGGGGCGTGGTCTGGGAATCCCTGAAAGCTCAGGGTCTATGGTCTCGGGAAGAGTCTCTTCTCCCGATAAACATTCTGGAACTGAGAGCGATATTCAATGCTCTCAGAGCTTGGCCTCAACTAGCAAAGGCCAAATTCATAAGGTTTCAGTCAGACAACATGACGACCGTTGCATATATCAATCATCAGGGGGGAACAAGGACTTCCCTGGCGATGAAAGAAGTGACCAAGATAATTCAATGGACGGAGGATCACTCCTGCCACTTGTCTGCGATCCACATCCCAGGAGTGGAAAATTGGGAAGCAGATTTTCTGAGTCGTCAGACATTCCATCCGGGGGAGTGGGAACTCCATCCGGAAATCTTTGCCCAAATAACTCAATTATGGGGCATTCCAGACATGGATCTGATGGCGTCTCGTCAGAACTTCAAGGTTCCTTGCTACGGGTCCAGATCCAGGGATCCCAAGGTGACCCTAGTAGATGCACTAGTAGCACCTTGGACCTTCAACCTAGCTTATGTATTCCCACCGTTTCCTCTCATCCCCAGGCTGGTAGCCAGGATCAATCAGGAGAGGGCCTCGGTGATCTTGATAGCTCCTGCGTGGCCACGCAGGACTTGGTATGCAGACCTGGTGAATATGTCATCGGCTCCACCATGGAAGCTACCATTGAGACAGGACCTTCTTGTTCAGGGTCCATTCGAACATCCGAATCTGGTTTCCCTCCAACTGACGGCTTGGAGATTGAACGCTTGATTTTATCAAAGCGTGGGTTTTCAGATTCTGTAATAGATACTCTGATTCAGGCTAGAAAGCCTGTAACTAGAAAAATTTACCATAAAATATGGAAAAAATATATCTGTTGGTGTGAATCTATAGGATTCCCATGGAACAAGATAAAAATTCCTAAGATTCTATCCTTTCTACAAGAAGGTTTGGAGAAAGGATTATCTGCAAGTTCTCTGAAGGGACAGATCTCTGCTTTATCTGTTTTACTTCACAAAAGACTGGCAGCTGTGCCAGATGTTCAAGCATTTGTTCAGGCTCTGGTTAGGATCAAGCCTGTTTACAGACCTTTGACTCCTCCCTGGAGTCTAAATCTAGTTCTTTCAGTTCTTCAAGGGGTTCCGTTTGAACCCTTACATTCCGTAGATATTAAGTTATTATCTTGGAAAGTTTTGTTTTTGGTTGCAATTTCTTCTGCTAGAAGAGTTTCAGAGTTATCTGCTCTGCGGTGTTCTCCGCCCTATCTGGTGTTCCATGCAGATAAGGTGGTTTTGCGTACTAAGCCTGGTTTTCTTCCGAAAGTTGTTTCCAACAAAAATATTAACCAGGAGATAGTTGTACCTTCTTTGTGTCCGAATCCAGTTTCAAAGAAGGAACGTTTGTTACACAATTTGGACGTAGTCCGTGCTCTAAAATTCTATTTAGAGGCTACTAAAGATTTCAGACAAACATCTTCCTTGTTTGTTGTTTATTCTGGTAAAAGGAGAGGTCAAAAAGCGACTTCTACCTCTCTTTCCTTTTGGCTTAAAAGCATTATCCGATTGGCTTATGAGACTGCCGGACGGCAGCCTCCTGAAAGAATCACAGCTCACTCCACTAGGGCTGTGGCTTCCACATGGGCCTTCAAGAACGAGGCTTCTGTTGACCAGATATGTAAGGCAGCGACTTGGTCTTCACTGCACACTTTTGCCAAATTTTACAAATTTGATACTTTTGCTTCTTCGGAGGCTATTTTTGGGAGAAAGGTTTTGCAAGCCGTGGTGCCTTCCATTTAGGTGACCTGATTTGCTCCCTCCCTTCATCCGTGTCCTAAAGCTTTGGTATTGGTTCCCACAAGTAAGGATGACGCCGTGGACCGGACACACCAATGTTGGAGAAAACAGAATTTATGCTTACCTGATAAATTACTTTCTCCAACGGTGTGTCCGGTCCACGGCCCGCCCTGGTTTTTTAATCAGGTCTGATGAATTATTTTCTCTAACTACAGTCACCACGGTATCATATGGTTTCTCCTATATATATTTCCTCCTGTCCGTCGGTCGAATGACTGGGGTGGGCGGAGCCTAGGAGGGATCATGTGACCAGCTTTGCTGGGACTCTTTGCCATTTCCTGTTGGGGAAGAGAATATCCCACAAGTAAGGATGACGCCGTGGACCGGACACACCGTTGGAGAAAGTAATTTATCAGGTAAGCATAAATTCTGTTTTTCCCTTTGTCTACCATTAGAGATTTATACAATTTTTATGAATTTTATTTTTTCAATAAATTTTGCTTTGACTATTTGATACTAGTAAGCTTAGAGTCTATCAGGTGATGGTTCAATTTCTTTTTGATATTCTTATTTATTCCATTTAAAATATATTATATCAAATGTGTTTGAAAATCAGATGCCTGGTAAAAATGCTTTGTTTTTATGCTTGTGAAGGATTTCCCCTATCCACAAATAGTTATTTGATTATCCATGCATTTACATTTAGTTTCATTATCAGCTATTTTAAACTTTTTTTAATGCATAAAAATATTGAAACTTTTTTTAATTGCTGCTTTTTCATATACATGATTTCTTTAACATCTCACAGCAGAAATGTAATTTGTTTCTACATGTTCCCTGATTTGCCTATTTTTTCCCCCCCCAATGGCATGGAGAGTCCATGAACCCATTCAATTACTAGTAGGAACATGGAGTTCCCTTGCGATGAGAGAGGGATCTAGCGTCTTTCATTAGCAGGAGTCTCGTAAGTGGATTCTTTATCAGAAGGTATCTTAAGGATATTCCTCAGGTGGGGAGTTCCAGAGTGTATGATGATGGCGTCTCTTCTAAACGCCAAGCTCCCTAGATGCGGATCTAATCGGACTATTCTGCCTGTTTCTTTTTTTGCCCTTTTTCCTTGGGAAAAAGCTTGTTTTGTACAGGAACAGGTTTTGGTGCTTCTACTCACCCCAACTTGGCATTGCAGAATACGGTTCTGGTTAAAATGTCATACTTTCCCCCGTGGACTTTCTCTGAGGTAGGACTTTCTACCTAAGGGTCCTTTCCTACATCCAATCTAGATTCTATAAGTTGTCTACCTGGAGAATGGACACCTAATCTTGTCTAGACAAGGTTTTTCTGTTACGGTGATTGATCCTATGATCAGGATCTTAAATCGTAAGTTTCATCATTAGGTATGTTGTACATACTTTTTCTAGTATGAATCTAGGGATTTCTCTTGGAACAGGTGAGGGTTCCTAGCATTCTTTCCGTTCTTCAGGAGCCCCTGGAGAAAGATTTATCGGTCTGGTCTCTAAGAGGCCAGAATTCTGCTATTTTGATTAGCCCAAGCCTCTGTCTGACTCCAGATATTCAATCTCTTGTTCAGGCCTTAGTCGGACTCAGGCCTGTGTTTTAGTAGGTTGCTCCTTCTTGGAGCCTTAACCTTGTTACTAGAGTTTTGCAGAAAGCTCTGTTTGAGCCTATGCACTCCGTTAAATCTAGTTTCTGTCTTGGAAGATTTTGTTTCTATTCGCTTTTCTTCTACTCCTAGTGTCCCGGAGCTTTCAGCTCTGCAATGCAATCCTTCTTGTTTTATTTTTCAGGAGGATAGAGCGGTCCTTTGTTCCAACATGGGATTCCTTCCTAAGGTGATGTTGACCCCCAATATCACTCAGTAGCTGTCATTCCTTCGTTCTGTCCTAGTCCTTCTCATAAGGAACGTCTGTTGCATAACCTGGATGTTGTACGTGCTCTGATATCTAGGGAGCTTGGCGTTTAGAAGTTACGCCATCCTAATCCACTCTGGAACTCTCGATCTGAGAAATATCCTTGAGATACCTTCGGATTAAAAAATCCACTTGCGAGACTCCTCCTAATGAAAGATGCTAGATCCCTCTCTCATTGCAAGTGAACTCCATGTTCCTACTAGTAATAGAATGGATTTGTATGCCAGGAAAAAAAGGTAAGCATAAATTTAGTTTTTTTATTTGAGTTCTCAATAAACTATCTTAACTTTGTGTTACAGTAAATGTAATAGTATATAATTTAGATTTGAAGTATATAGTAGTTAATTTCAAATGCAATTGTGCAATATATTTTTCTTTGTGATAACTAGCATCGTGCTAGCATTTCCCCAAGGATATGTTTAAACGTTCTAGGCACTTTTCAAATACGCTACTTTTTGTTTTGAATATGACTTGTGTCATAAGGGGTCTGATTAAAAAAAAAAAGGAGCTAATTATGTGTTTTGAGATATATGTATGTAAATATGTGTGTGTGTATGTAAATTTCTATTGGGAAATAAAAGGATAAAGACCTATTCACCGTTTTTTATTTTTTTTATATTTTATTTTGTAGGATAAAGTTGTTGCTATTCAATTTTGCAATAATGGAGACCGGTAAGTGAATATGTTTAATGCTTTTAATTTGGAAAGATATATATTTAAATGCAAACAGGTAGGATTTGCTTCTCCAGCATGCCTTGTTTGGAGTAGCAAATATGGATCTTTTTAAAACAACAACAACAAAGGTTGCATTGTTTTGCATAATCGTATCGCCTCTGCTGAAGCTAAGGAGGATTGGGCTTGTAATGTCTGAAATTTGCACTTTTAATTCTTGCAAAGTCACAATTTCCCTTTTAAAGCTGCACTAAATACAGTGTTGAATCATTAAGAAATAACACAATAACAAGACAATGCAATAGCACTTTGAACTTGATATTAATATTTTAGATTATTTTTTTTGGCAAATTTCAAAGTTAATCCAATTTTCCCTCTCCCTTTATCATGTGACAGCCATCAGCCAATCACAAAATGGATATACGTACATACTGTGCACTTTTGTACATACAGGACCCATTACGAGTTGGAGCCTCAAAAAAGTGTGCATGTCTTCATAATGGAAGTATACTGGAAATTTACTTTATCTATATCGTTAATGGGACAGTGAACTCAAATATTTTCTAATTATTAATTTGTTTCCAAATCAATTTTACCTTCTGGAGTGTATTGAATTGTTTACAAATAGCTCCTTTTATTTTTATTTTCTCATTTGAAATGGCTGATTTATTTTGTTTGTATCCGCCTGTACTGAATTTTTTTTGTACTGAAGTACTGGTTTACAAACTGGCACTGGTTAGTGCATTGCTAAACCTTAACCTACCTAGGTATGCTTTTGAGCAAAGTTGAGAATAAAGTACCTTGCCCTATCTTAGCAGTTTTGTTAGGAGGATGAAAAGGTGTGTGTCAGAAGCATTGACTTGCATATTAGCTTGCAGTATCGACCCATGGACAGATCTGCGTAATGGCCAAGCTGTGGTGCTTTGTCTATCCTTAAAGTGCCTTGACTAGGGAATATTTTTTCCAGTCTTTTTTTAAAAAAACCTAATTTTTAACCATAAACAATTGGAGTTATTTCTTTTTTAATATGGGTATGTATTGGCTAAACTGATATTAAACTGTATATGATTTTAGTAAAGCATATTTCTTATACATATTTTTCTATATCTTTTTGTATGCGTGCGCTCTGAGTAGCACTTCCTGCACCTCGAACACAGAATTGTTTATGAAGTTTTCTGTTTCTCCCGAGTCTGAAAGCAATTTTTTTGATTTTTATCTCCTCTTTTGATGCATCTCCTATACTGCATGCTTGTTATTGAATTAAAGGGACTCGACATATAACTGCATAAAGAATGTGCTTAGAGAACTTAACTTATTTGTGATGGCAATAAAGTATATTTGTAAAAAGTTATAAATGGGCCAAACAATTCTCTATGGATACACCACGCACTTTCATGCACACAAGGCAGCTACTTAGAAAAGACAAACAATTGGAGCACTATATGACAGCAGTTATGCAAGAATACTTTTAGAAATGTTTCAGAGCACTAGGTGACAGCAGTGTTTGCTGCCATGTATTTCTCCAGACATGTACAGGCTACCTACCTAGGTATTCTCTTCAACAAAGAATCCCATAAGAACATTGACAATTTGGTAATAGGAATAAATTACCCAAATGTTTAATGGTAGTCTGTTTTTCTTTTTGTTTCTAGCTTATGCTTTGTCAGTGCTAGCAGAGATGGAACTGGACGGATTTGGCAATTTCAGGAGCAGGAATGGAAAGAAATAATTCTTGATATGACCGTCAAGATGGCTGGGTAATTTATATTGTGGAATCCTATTTTAATAGATAAAAGTTAGTGTGTAAATTGTTAGAATAGGGAAATATGTTTCAATTCTGTATAGCAGCTTTTTCTTGTAAAGCTTTCACAATATTTGAGGTGAAGTTGCTGCTAGGAGAAAGTCAAGATTTTATTCCATCTTTTATTTCTAGATTGCTTTATGACTGTGCTTATGCAGTTATTGTGTGTTTTTAGTCTATGCAAATTACTTACAGATGCACATTACATTTCTTTAAATAAATTTGCAGGAGCAGTGTTACAAGTACAGAAGATAAAATGCCAAAACTCAAAGTTACAATGGTAGCCTGGGACCGATCTGACTCAACAGTCATTACTGCTGTGAATAATTTTCTTTTAAAAGTGTGGAATTCTCGGACTGGACAGCTTCTTCACATTTTGTCTGTGAGTAAAAAAAAAATAAAACATTTTTTTTTCAAGACAAGTAATAAATTGCATGTTTAATGTGTAATTTACCGTCCAGTAAGTGTAATCTATAACTGCCCTTTAAATAAATTGCTGTTTTTTTTTTCTTCTCATTGTTGCAGTCCTGTATCTGCTGTCTATTACTGACATATTGTCTTTGCAGTTTGTTTGTTTTCTACAGCCAATTGTAAATTGTAAATTTTCTTAGATAAAATAATGTAGGGCATGATAAAGATATGAATGAGTGTACATATTTTTATGGTAAAGCATCCATCAAAAAAGAGAATAAAAAAGTGGAAACCAACTACTGTATACAAAAGTGTTGAAAGCTGATTAAAGGTTTTTTTTATTTTTTGAAATATATATATTTTTTTTAACTCACCCCAAACCCCCCCCCCGATCCCCAAGACTTAAATCGTTGAAAAGGTTAGGCGATTACCTTTCCAACGGTGGGTCTGTAGCTGCTTAGATGCCTGAGATACAGACTTCTAAGCAGCATACCCCCTTTCCCTATACTTGTTGTTGTTATTTTTAAATAAAGTTGCGTGGTGATGTCATTGCGTCATTGCGCGTGACTTCACCATGCAAAACGTGAAGCCCCGGCGATGCCTGTCACTATACTGGCCTGATCGCCATGGTAGGAGCGGATGGGAGCACCCAGATCTCCCTCAAGGTGGGAGAGTGCTAGCAACGGCTCTGAGCTGTCAATAGCACCTGAGTGGGAAACTTTGCGACGGCTCAGAGCCGTCGTTAGCACTGAAAGGGGTTAGAGGATCAAATCTGAATCCTAAAGTAATATTGAAAAAAACATAAAGGGCCAGATTGCGAGTGAAGGACAAATAAACACTTCTGCTTGAGCTGTAACTGCTCTAGAAGTAAGATTTTTGCTCTCGTCTGGTTGCGCTTGTATTAAGAGTAAACGGTTTTCACTCTAATGCGAACCCAACAAGCGCAAAAATTTAACCAGAGCTCTGAAGTCGCGGTAACCATTCTAGCATAAATCTTGATTGCATACAAGTGATATTATTTGCAACTTGCAATACGAGAGGTAAGCCAAGCTAGCTACTTTAATATCCGCTCCAATCTGAGTGGCAAAATTCCCAGGTAAAGAAACACCACTAGGGGGTAACTGACCTTCCTGAGTGGACACAGAAGGTACAGTATTAGAAACAATTAGTGCTTGGGACGTTTGAGGAGAAAGCTGAGGCATGTCACGCACAGCATTATCTTGAGACACTTGGCTCAGAAGGGAGTAACTTGTCTTTAAATTTAAGAGTATTTGATAAGCATGCGGAACAAAATTGCACTGGCAGGACAATTTGAGCCTCTAAACATAATAAACATTTGTCCATAGACAAGGATTGATCTAATTCTGAATTACTGTAGTCACAGCCACAGAAAGTAGATACCAGAAAAAAATTAATTCCTTTGAATAATAGATTAATTTCAACTTAATACAAATAAGTTTGACAATTGTATTACCACATAAACCACCTCAGCCTGAGGCTCCTACCGCACAGGAGAAAAACCGCACTAGTAAAAGGAAGTCAGACTCTACTAATGATACAAACAGCTCCTCTCTCTTAAAGAAACAAATGATCCGTTAGCTGAGAGAAGGATCCAATACAGATTCTTTATGCGAGGCAACTCCTACACACTCCAGACCCACTGAGCTCCGTTCCGATATAGCGGAAGTGTGGGCGTCACGTGAGCATTAAGGAAATATAACTACTCCTCTCAAGGCGCGTGAAATAGAGAGAAAAATGGCTAAAATTAAGACTGTTACGAAAACTCTCTAAAAATGTCCCCAAATGTATAAACATGCTCATAATCCATGCCAATGATAAAGGTATTGCTTAAAAATAAAAACCGCTAAGCAAACCACCTGAAATCCCCTGCATAGTACTGCTTTCATGCTGTCCAGCAGTTAAAGTCTTACTGTTAACATTGTCATCATTAAGCACTTTATACATACATAAAATAAACGTATCCACTGAAAAAGGATATCTTGTCCCTAAAAAATGGATCCATAAGACGATTAACCTCTTAAGTGCTGCTGTCCTTCAGCACTTAGAAGGCAAAGGCACTTACCTTAGATCCTGCAGGACAGATGCTGGTGTGGAAGGTAGTACTCCCTGTCATGGACCTGTAGGAAATAAAGAACAGAGTAACTCTGGCTTTGAGTAAAGGGGTAGCAAAGTGTTAAAAGTAAAGCAAAGACAGTGATGAGACTTCCGTTGGAGGCGGCACTATGGAGACACGCTGCGAGAGGTCGGCAGTGAGTCTGTGAGCCATGCCAAACTTTGCCCCGCGCTAATTGCCCGCTGTCCGAGGTTGTACCGGCCGAATTGGGCACATTCTGGAAGCTATTCCCAGAAGCGTGAGAAGTCTGCTATGCTGAGTAAGGTTGGTGGCTGTAATCTGACAGCATCAGAATAAGGAGCTCTAACATAGCGGGGACTTGCCCCTGGAAAGACCTACCATCGGGTACTCGAAGCCGCTGGGGAGCGGTGAATGGAGCAGAGATTTCTTTCATGTAATTGGCAAGAGTCCATGAACTAGTGACGTATGGGATATACATTCCTACCAGGAGGGGCAAAGTTTCCCAAACCTCAAAATGCCTATAAATACACCCACCACACCCACAGTTCAGTTTTACAAACTTTGCCTCCTATGGAGGTGGTGAAGTAAGTTTGTGCTAGATTTCTACGTTGATATGCGCTTCTCGGCATGCTGAAGCCCTGTTCCTCTCAGAGTGCAGAGAATGACAGAGGGATATGAAGGGAGTATTACCTATTGAATGCAATGGTCATCCTCTCAGCGTGCAGTGAATGTCAGAGGGATGTGAGGAGAGTATTGCCTATTTGAATTCAATGATCTTCTTCTACGGGGTCTATTTCATAGGTTCTCTGTTATCGGTCGTAGAGATTCATCTCTTACCTCCCTTTTCAGATCGATGATATACTCTTATATATACCATTACCTCTACTGATTCTCGTTTCAGCACTGGTTTGGCTTTCTACTACATGTAGATGAGTGTCCTGGGGTAAGTAAGTCTTATTTTCTGTGACACTCTAAGCTATGGTTGGGCACTTTTATATAAAGTTCTATATATATGTATTCAAACATTTATTTGCCTTGACTCAGGATGTTCAACGTTCCTTATTTCAGACAGTCAGTTTCATATTTGGGATAATGCATATGAATAAATTGATTTTTTTCTTACCTTAAAATTTGACTTTTTTCCCTGTGGGCTGTTAGGCTCGTGGGGGCTGAAAATTCTTCATTTTATTGCGTCATTCTTGGTGCGGACTTTCTTGGCGCAAATTTTTTTTTTCTGTTTCCGGCGTCATACGTGTCGCCGGAAGTTGCGTCATTTTTGACGTTTTTTTGCGCCAAAAGTGTCGGCGTTCCGGATGTGGCGTCATTTTTGGCGCCAAAAGCATTTAGGCGCCAAATAATGTGGGCGTCTTTTTTGGAGCTAAAAAAAATGGGCGTCACTATTGTCTCCACATTATTTAAGTCTCATTATTTATTGCTTCTGGTTGCTAGAAGCTTGTTCACTGGCATTTTTTCCCATTCCTGAAACTGTCATTTAAGGAATTTGATCAATTTTGCTTTATATGTTTTTTCTATTACATATTGCAAGATGTCCCAGATTGACCCTGAGTCAGAAGATACTTCTGGAAAATCGCTGCCTGGTGCTGGATCTACCAAAGTTAAGTTTATCTGCTGTAAACTTGTGGTATCTGTTCCTCCAGCTGTTGTTTGTACTGATTGTCATGACAAACTTGTTAATGCAGATAATATTTCCTTTAGTAATGTTACATTACCTGTTGCTGTTCCGTCAACATCTAATACTCAGAGTGTTCCTGTTAACATAAGAGATTTTGTTTCTAAATCCATTAAGAAGGCTATGTCTGTTATTCCTCCTTCTAGTAAATGTAAAAGGTCTTTTAAAACTTCTCATTTTTCAGATGAATTTTTAAATGAACATCATCATTCTGATAATGGTTCCTCTGGTTCAGAGGATTCTGTCTCAGAGGTTGATGCTGATAAATCTTCATATTTATTCAAAATGGAATTTATTCGTTCTTTACTTAAAGAAGTCTTAATTGCATTAGAAATAGAGGATTCTGGTCCTCTTGATACTAAATCTAAACGTTTAAATAAGGTTTTTAAATCTCCTGTAGTTATTACAGAAGTTTTTCCTGTCCCTGATGCTATTTCTGAAGTAATCTCTAGGGAATGGAATAATTTGGGTAATTCATTTACTCCTTCTAAACGTTTTAAGCAATTATATCCTGTGCCATCTGACAGATTAGAGTTTTGGGACAAAATCCCTAAGGTTGATGGGGCTGTCTCTACTCTTGCTAAACGTACTACTATTCCTACGGCAGATAGTACTTCCTTTAAGGATCCTTTAGATAGGAAGATTGAATCCTTTCTAAGAAAAGCTTACTTATGTTCAGGTAATCTTCTTAGACCTGCTATATCTTTAGCGGATGTTGCTGCAGCTTCAACTTTTTGGTTAGAAGCTTTAGCGCAACAAGTAACAGATCATAATTCTCATAGCATTGTTAATCTTCTTCAACATGCTAATAACTTTATTTGTGATGCCATCTTTGATATCATTAGAGTTGATGTCAGGTATATGTCTCTAGCTATTTTAGCTAGAAGAGCTTTATGGCTTAAAACTTGGAATGCTGATATGTCTTCTAAGTCAACTTTGCTTTCCCTTTCTTTCCAGGGTAATAAATTATTTGGTTCTCAGTTGGATTCTATTATCTCAACTGTTACTGGAGGGAAAGGAACTTTTTTACCACAGGATAAAAAATCTAAAGGTAAATTTAGGTCTAATAATAGTTTTCGTTCCTTTCGTCACAATAAGGAACAAAAGCCTGATCCTTCACCCACAGGAGCGGTATCAGTTTGGAAACCATCTCCAGTCTGGAATAAATCCAAGCCTTTTAGAAAACCAAAGCCAGCTCGCAAGTCCACATGAAGGTGCGGCCCTCATTCCAGCCCAGCTGATAGGGGGCAGATTACGATTTTTCAAAGAAATTTGGATCGGATCAATTCACATTCTTTGGATTCAGAACATTGTTTCAGAAGGGTACAGAATTGGCTTCAAGATAAGGCCTCCTGCAAAGAGATTTTTTCTTTCCCGTGTCCCAGTAAATCCAACGAAGGCTCAAGCATTTCTGAAATGTGTTTCAGATCTAGAGTTGGCTGGAGTAATTATGCCAGTTCCAGTTCTGGAACAGGGGCTGGGGTTTTATTCAAATCTCTTCATTGTACCAAAGAAGGAGAATTCCTTCAGACCAGTTCTGGATCTAAAAATATTGAATCGTTATGTAAGGATACCAACATTCAAAATGGTAACTATAAGGACTATCCTGCCTTTTGTTCAGCAAGGGCATTATATGTCCACAATAGATTTACAGGATGCATATCTGCATATTCCGATTCATCCAGATCACTATCAGTTTCTGAGATTCTCTTTCCTAGACAGGCATTACCAGTTTGTGTCTCTGCCGTTTGGCCTAGCAACAGCTCCAATAATTTTTACAAAGGTTCTCGGTGCCCTTCTGTCTGTAATCAGAGAACAGGGTATTGTGGTATTTACTTATTTGGACGATATCTTGGTACTTGCTCAGTCTTCACATTTAGCAGAATCTCATACGAATCGACTTGTGTTGTTTCTTCAAGATCATGGTTGGAGGATCAATTTACCGAAAAGTTCATTGATTCCTGAGACAAGGGTAACCTTTTTAGGTTTCCAGATAGATTCAGTGTCCATGACTCTGTCTCTGACAGACAAGAGACGTCTAAAATTGATCTCCGCTTGTCGAAACCTTCAGTCTCAATCATTCCCTTCGGTAGCCTTATGCATGGAAATTCTAGGTCTTGTGACTGCTGCATCGGACGCGATCCCCTTTGCTCGTTTTCACATGCGACCTCTTCAGCTCTGTATGCTGAACCAGTGGTGCAGGGATTACACAAAGATATCTCAATTAATATCTTTAAAACCGATTGTACGACACTCTCTGACATGGTGGACAGATCACCATCGTTTAGTTCAGGGGGCTTCTTTTGTTCTTCCGACCTGGACTGTAATTTCAACAGATGCAAGTCTGACAGGTTGGGGAGCTGTTTGGGGGTCTCTGACAGCACAAGGGGTTTGGGAATCTCAGGAGGTGAGATTACCAATCAATATTTTGGAACTCCGTGCAATTTTCAGAGCTCTTCAGTCATGGCCTCTTCTAAAGAGAGAATCGTTCATTTGTTTTCAGACATACAATGTCACAACTGTGGCATATATCAATCATCAAGGAGGGACTCACAGTCCTCTGGCTATGAAAGTATCTCGAATACTGGTATGGGCGGAATCCAGCTCCTGTCTAATTTCTGCGGTTCATATCCCAGGTATAGACAATTGGGAAGCGGATTATCTCAGTCGCCAAACGTTACATCCGGGCGAATGGTCTCTTCACCCAGAGGTATTTCTTCAGATTGTTCACATGTGGGGACTTCCAGAAACAGATCTGATGGCTTCTCATCTAAACAAGAAACTTCCCAGGTATCTGTCCAGATCCAGGGATCCTCAGGCGGAGGCAGTGGATGCATTATCACTTCCTTGGAAGTATCATCCTGCCTATATCTTTCCGCCTCTAGTTCTTCTTCCAAGAGTAATCTCCAAGATTCTGAAGGAATGCTCGTTTGTTCTGCTGGTGGCTCCAGCATGGCCTCACAGGTTTTGGTATGCGGATCTTGTCCGGATGGCCTCTTGCCAACTGTGGACTCTTCCGTTAAGACCAGACCTTCTGTTGCAAGGTCCTTTTTTTCCATCAGGATCTCAAATCCTTAAATTTAAAGGTATGGAGATTGAACGCTTGATTCTTAGTCAAAGAGGTTTCTCTGACTCTGTGATTAATACTATGTTATAGGCTCGTAAATCTGTATCTAGGAAGATATATTATCGAGCCTGGAAGACTTACATTTCTTGGTGTCTTTCTCATCATTTTTCCTGGCATTCTTTTAGAATTCCGAGAATTTTACAGTTTCTTCAGGATGGTTTGGATAAAGGTTTGTCTGCAAGTTCCTTGAAAGGACAAATCTCTGCTCTTTCTGTTCTTTTTCACAGAAAGATTGCTAATCTTCCTGATATTCATTGTTTTGTACAAGCTTTGGTTCGTATAAAACCTGTTATTAAGTCAATTTCTCCTCCTTGGAGTTTGAATTTGGTTCTGGGGGCTCTTCAAGCTCCTCCGTTTGAGCCTATGCTTCATTGGACATTAAATTACTTTCTTGGAAAGTTTTGTTTCTTTTGGCCATCTCTTCTGCTAGAAGAGTTTCTGAATTATCTGCTCTTTCTTGTGAGTCTCCTTTTCTGATTTTTCATCAGGATAAGGCGGTGTTGCGAACTTCTTTTAAATTTTTACCTAAGGTTGTGAATTCTAACAACATTAGTAGAGAAATTGTGGTTCCTTCATTGTGTCCTAATTCTAAGAATTCTAAGGAGAGATCATTGCATTCTTTGGATGTAGTTAGAGCTTTGAAATATTATGTTGAAGCTACTAAGAATTTCCGGAAGACTTCTAGTCTATTTGTTATTTTTTCCCGGTTCTAGGAAAGGTCAGAAGGCCTCTGCCATTTCTTTGGCATCTTGGTTGAAATCTTTAATTCATCATGCTTATGTCGAGTCGGGTAAAACTCTGCCTCAAAGGATTACAGCTCATTCTACTAGGTCAGTTTCTACTTCCTGGGCGTTTAGGAATGAAGCTTCGGTTGATCAGATTTGCAAAGCAGCAACTTGGTCTTCTTTGCATACTTTTACTAAATTCTACCATTTTGATGTGTTTTTTTTTACTTCTGAAGCAGTTTTTGGTAGAAAAGTACTTCAGGCAGCTGTTTCAGTTTGATTATTCTGCTTATAATTTCAGTTTTTTTCATTATAAGATTTAAACTTTATTTTGGGTGTGGATTATTTTCAGCGGAATTGGCTGTCTTTATTTTATCCCTCCCTCTCTAGTGACTCTTGCGTGGAAGATCCACATCTTGCGTAGTCATTATCCCATACGTCACTAGCTCATGGACTCTTGCTAATTACATGAAAGAAAACATAATTTATGTAAGAACTTACCTGATAAATTCATTTCATTCATATTAGCAAGAGTCCATGAGGCCCACCCTTTTTGTGGTGGTTATGATTTTTTGTATAAAGCACAATTATTCCAATTCCTTATTTTTTATGCTTTCGCACTTTTTTCTTATCACCCCACTTCTTGGCTATTCGTTAAACTGATTTGTGGGTGTGGTGAGGGGTGTATTTATAGGCATTTTGAGGTTTGGGAAACTTTGCCCCTCCTGGTAGGAATGTATATCCCATACGTCACTAGCTCATGGACTCTTGCTAATATGAAAGAAATGAATTTATCAGGTAAGTTCTTACAGACTCAGTTTCATTTTGGGAAATGCATATGAAAAAATTATTTCTTACCTGAATTTTTTTCAAATTGACTTTCTTTTCTAAATTGCGGGCTGTTAGGCTTGCAGGAGCGCAAAATGCTATAATTTATTGCGTTAATTTTGGCGCAAGACTTTTATCGTCGTGAGGTTTACGTTTGTTGACATAATGACGTCATTTCCGGCGTCTTAGTTGGCGCCAAGAGTTTTCACGTCCTTGTGTCATCTATGACGCTTGTGTTAGTTTCAGACGTTTTTTGCGCCAACAAATATTTTGTCAGTTTGTGCGTCATACTTGGCGCCAGATTTTTGACATTAATTAAGTCTCTTTCTTTTTGCTTCTGGTTTCCAGAGGCTTATTCTGTTTGCATTTTTTCCCATTCCCGAAACTGTCATATAAGGAAATTGATAATTTTGCTTTATATGTTGTTTTTTCTGTTACATATTGCAAGATGTCTCAATCTATCCCTGTCTCAGAATCTACTTCTGGAATGCTGCTGCCTGATGTCGGTTCAACCAAAGCTAAGTGCATTTGTTGTAAACTTGTGGTAACTGTTCCTCCGGCTGTTGTTTGTGTTAGTTGTCATGATAAACATTCAAAAGCAGACAAAATTTCCATTAGTAGTAATCCATCCATTACCTGTTGTTCCTTCAACATCTAATGTTCAGGATATTCCTGTTAATGTGAGAGAATTTGTTTCTAATTCTATTCAGAAGGCCCTGTCTGTTATACCACCTTCTAATAAACGTTAAAGGTCTTTTAAAACTTCTCATAAATTCGATTAATTTTTAAATGACCGACAGCATTCTGATTTATCGATCTCTGATGAGGATCTCTCTGGTTAAGAAGATTCTGCCTCAGATATTGACACTGACAAAACTTCATATTTATTTAAAATGGAGTATATTGGTTATTTATTAAAAGACGTGATGATTTCATTAGATATGGAGGAGACCAGTCCTCTTGATATTAAAACCAGTAAACGATTAAATTCGGTTTTTAAACCTCATGTAGTTATTCCAGAGGTTTTTACAGTTCCTGATGCTATTTAAGATGTAATTTCTAGGGAATGGTATAGTCTGGGTACTTCATTTACTCCTTTAAGGTTTAAGAAACTGTACCCTTTGCCGACTGATAGATTGGAGTTTTGGGAAAAGATCCCCAAAATTGATGGGGCTATCTATACTCTTGCTAAGCGTACTACTATTCCTACGGCAGATAGTACTTCTTTTAAAGATCTTTTAGATAGGAAGTTTGAATCTTATCTAAGAAGGCTTATTTATGTTCAGGTCATCTTCTTAGGCCTGCTATTTCTTTGTCTGATGTTGCTGCGGCTTCAACTTTTTGGTTGGAAACTTTAGCGCAACAAGTACCAGATTCTAATGTGTATAGCATTGTTAAGCTAATTCAACATGCTAATAATTTAATTTGTGATGCCATTTTTGATATCATTAGAATTGATGTCAGGTATATGTCTTTAGCTATTTTAGCTAGAAGAGCTTTATGGCTTAAATCTTGGAATGCGGATATGACTTCTAAGTCAACGTTGCTATCTCTATCTTCCAAGGTAATAAATTATTTGGTTCTCATTTGGATTCTATAATTTCAACTGTCACTGGGGGGAAGAGTAAAAAATCTAAGTGCAAATTTAGGGCTGCTAACCGTTTTCGTTCCTTTCGTCAGATTAAAGAACAGAAACCTGACCCTTTCCCTAAAGGAACGGTTTCCAATTGGAAGCCTTCTCCGGTCTGGAATAAATCCAAGCGTTTTAGAAAATCAAAATCAGACCCTAAGTCCGCATGAAGGTGCGGCCCTCATTCAGCTGGTAGGGGGCAGACTAAGATTTTTCAAAGATGTGTGGATCAATTCAATCCAAAATCATTGGATCCAGAACATTGTTTCTCAAGGGTACAGAATAGGTTTCAAGGTAAGACCGCCTGTGAGAAGTTTCTTTCTCTCGCATTCCAGTAAACCCAGTGAAGGCTCAGGCTTTCCTGAAGTGTGTTTCAGACCTGGAGTTATCCGGAGTAATTGTGCCAGTTCCCTTTCCGGAACGGGGTCTGGGGTTTTATTCAAATCTGTTCATTGTTCCAAAGAAAGAGAATACTTTCAGACCAGTTCTGGATCTAAAAATTTTGAATCGTTAAGTAAGAATTCCAACATTCAAAATGGTGACTAAGGACTATTCTGCCTTTTGTTCAGCAAGCGCATCATATGTCCACAATAGACTTACAGGATGCATATCTTCATATTCTGATTCATCCAGATCACTATCAGTTCCTGAGATTCTTTTTTCTAGACAAGCATTACCAATTTGTTGCTCTTCCTTTTTGGCCTAGCAACAGCTCCAAGGATCTTTTCAAAGGTTCTCGGTGCCCTACTCTCTGTAATCAGAGAGCGCGGGGTATTGCGGTGTTTCCTTATTTGGACAATATCTTGGTACTTGCTCAGTCTTTACATTCTGCAGAATCTCACACGAATCAACGTATTGTTTCTTCAAAGACATGGTTGGAGGATCAATTTACCAAAAAGTTACTTGATTCCTCAGACAAGGGTAACCTTTTTAGGATTCCAAATACATTCAGTATCCACGACTTTGTTTCTAACAGACAAAAGACGTCTGAAATTGGTTTCAGCTTGACGAAACCTTCAGTCTCAGTCATTCCCTTCAGTAGCTATGTGCATGGAGGTTTTAGGTCTCATGACTGCAGCATCGGACGCAATCCCCTTTGCTCGTTTTCACATGAGACCTCTTCAGCTTTGTATGCTGAGCCAATGGTGCAGGGATTATACAAAGATATCACAATTAATATCCTTAAATCCCAATATTCGACTATCTCCGACTTGGTGGTTAGATCACCATCGTTTAGTTTTAGGGGCCTCTTTTGTTCGTCCAACCTGGACTGTGATTACAACAGATGCAAGTCTTTCAGGTTGGGGAGCTGTCTGGGGATCTCTGACAGCGCAGGAGGTTTGGAAATCTCAAGAGCCGAGATTGCCAATCAATATTTTGGAACTCCGTGTGATTCTCAGAGCTCTTCAGTTTTGGCCTCTTCTGAAGAGAGAACCGTTTATTTGTTTTCAGACAGACAATGTCACAACCGTGGCGTATATCAATCATCAAGGTGGGACTCACAGTCCTCAAGCTATGAAAGAAGTATCTTGGATACTTGCATGGGTGGAATCCAGCTCCTGTCTAATCTCTGCGGTCCATATCCCAGGTATAGACAATTGGGAAGTGGATTTTCTCAGTCGCCAGACTTTACATTCGGGAGAATGGTCTCTTCACCCAGATGTGTTTCTTCAGATTGTTCAGATGTGGGGGCTTCCAGAAATAGATCTGATGGCTTCTCATCTAAACCGGAAACTTCCCAGGTATCTGTCCAGGTCCAGGGATCCTCAGGTGGAAGCAGTGGATGCGTTGTCACTTCCTTGGAATTATCAACGTGCTTATGTCTTTCTGCTTCTAGTTCTTCCTCCAAGAGTGATTTCCAAAATCGTAATGGAGCGTCCATTTGTACTGCTGGTGGCTCCAGCATGGCCACACAGGTTTTGGTATGCAGATCTTGTTCGGATGTCCAGTTGCCAACCATGGCCACTTCCGTTAAGGCCAGACCTTCTATCTCAAGGTCCATTTTTCCATCAGGATCTCAAATCATTAAATTTGAAGGTATGGAGATTGAACGCCTAGTGCTTAGTCATAGAGTTTTCTCTGACTCAGTGATTAATACTATTTTGCAGGCTCGCAAATCTGTGTCTAGAAAGATTTATTACTGAGTTTGGAAGACTTACATTTCATGGTGTTCTTCTCATAAATTCTCTTGGCATTCTTTTAGAATTCCTAGAATTTTACAGTTTCTTCAGGATGGTTTGGATAAGGGTTTGTCTGCAAGTTCCTTGAAAGGACAAATCTCTGCTCTTTCTGTTCTGTTTCACAGAAAAATTGCCAATCTTCCTGATATTCATTGTTTTGTACAGGCTTTGGTTCGTATCAAGCCTGTCATTAAGCCTATCTCTCCTCCTTGGAGTCTTAATTTGGTTTTGAGGGCTTTACAGGCTCCTCCGTTTGAGCCTATGCATTCTCTGGACATTAAATTACTTTCTTGGAAAGTATTGTTCCTTTTGGCCATCTCTTCTGCTAGAAGAGTTTCTGAATTATCTGCTCATTCTTGTGAGTCTCCTTTTCTGATTTTTTCATCAGGATAAGACCGTTTTGCGGACTTCATTTAAATTTTTACCTAAAGTAACATTAGTAGAGAAATTGTTGTCCCTTCGTTGTGTCCTAATCCTATGAATTCTTTGGAAAGATCTTTACATTCTTTGGATGTGTTAAGAGCTTTGAAATATTATGTTGAAGCTACTAAAGATTTCAGAAAGACTTCTAGTCTTATCTAGTGTTATCTTTTCTGGTTCTAGGAAAGGTCAGAAGACTTCTGCCATTTCTTTGGCGTCTTGGTTAACGCTTTTTATTCATCATGCTTATTTGGAGTCGGTTAAAACCCCGCCTCAGAGGATTACGGCTCATTCTACTAGGTCAGTTTCTACTTCCTGGGCTTTTAGGAATGAAGCTTCTGTTGATCAGATTTGCAAAGCAGCAACTTGGTCTTCTTTGCATACGTTTACTAAATTCTACCATTTTGATGTTTTCTCTTCTTCAGAAGCAGTTTTTGGTAGAAAAGTACTTCAGGCAGCTGTTTCAGTTTGATTCTTCTGCTTATAATTTCAGTTTTTTTCATTATAAAGATTAAAACTTTTGATTTGGCTTGTGGATTCTTTTTCAGCGTAATTGGCTGTTTTTATTTTTATCCCTCCCTCTCTAGTGACTTGCGTGGAGTTCCACATCTTGGGTATTTGCTATCCCATATGTCACTAGCTCATGGACTCTTGCCAATTACATGAAAGAAAACATAATTTATGTAAGAACTTACCTTATAAATTCATTTTTTTCATATTGGCAAGAGTCCATGAGGCCCACCCTTTTTATGGTGGTTATGATTTTTTTGTATAAAGCACAATTATTCCAATTCCTTGTTGATGCTTTCACTCCTTTCTTATCACCCCACTTCTTGGCTATTCGTTAAACTGAATTGTGGGTGTGGTGAGGGGTGTATTTATAGGCATTTTGAGGTTTGGGAAACTTTGCCCCTCCTGGTAGGAATGTATATCCCATACGTCACTAGCTCATGGACTCTTGCCAATATGAAAGAAATTAATTTATCAGGTAAGTTCTTACATAAATTATGTTTTCCTGAATCTCCTATATCGTGACTACCGGAATGCGCTGTTGCTGCACACAGATTGGAGTGATTCAAGCGCGGATGGATCCGGGTGTATCGCCTCCATCTTGCGGTCCTGGCCTGGAAGTGGAACCGCTCCTGGGTAATTAATCTGAAATAGGTCTTTGTTGACCCCTGATGGTATTGGGCCTCTGTGAACGACAATGGTGAACGAAGGAAGAACACCTAACATGTTGTGGCACGGTTTGCAAGTTTTCTTCTTCTTTTTTTTCTCCTTAGTTAAAGCCCCTGCTGCATATCGGTTTTGCTTGATTTATGCTAACATTCAAGCTGCCTAAGTTTTACAGAGTATGAATGTTGTATTTGGCCCTCTGAATCCAGTACTTGTTTTAAGGAAAGCAGACTTATAGACTTATATTCAGGTACCATATATTCCCAATCATCAGCACTCAGTATTTAAGGAAATTGTGTACCTAAGCTCACTAGCAGACTTTCATTATGGTCTACTCTGCAATGGGTTCATAAGGACTGTCCTGAAAATAAGATTCATGTGCTTTACAATACATTGCTTGAACTTTTTAGTTCATTATTTTATTTATTTATTTATTTTTTAAATGATGTGTTTCCCTTAATAAGGGATCTGATCTATTTTGAGTCCTAATTTTGATCTAAAAGTAGAAAGCCACTAAAAAAGGAGAGGGGAAAAGGGGAGATAAAGGAAATTGTCAAGATATGATTGTATCTATTTCAAGGTTACTGATATGCTTATTTCTTTATCGTTGGTAATATCAGTATGGGTCCTTAAGGAGTTTTGTTTATTTGATGGAATAAGATATAAAGCACTTGCAAGGCAATAGCTGGAGATATATTCTGCTCTATTCCCTTGTAGAAAAGATTGACATTTAATGAGGTATATGATATGCTGTAAATATTCTTATGTCGTCTTTTTTTTTTTTCTCATACTTCCACGGGGTGAAAGAAAACAATGAGATATTATCTGACCTATTCTTTCCACCTAAAAACTTGTTGCTTAAGAGTTTAAGCCCCTTATAAGTGACCATTAATATTAAGAGATAACAGTATTACTTTGGCTAACTAACATATTGTAATTTGCAAGTTTACTTACTCTATTATAATCTCTGAGAGGGGTTTATTTGAATATATACAGGCAAATGTATATCAAAGTGTTCCCTGTTATTAAGAGACCGTATCTATATTAGTATAGGCTAATTAATATATAGCAACTCACAGCTTTTTTCAGTTTGTAATATCCCCCATGGGGATTCTTTCTGAATTCACAAAAAAAGGAAGAAAAAAAAGAGGGGAAGGAGAAGGAAAAAAAATAAAAAAAAAATACGCTTGATACACCGCTACTTTAACCGTGTGTAGAAGTAGAGTTTTGGTTTTTGGTAATCACTTAAATATTTATGCACTTTTTTATGGAAAAAATTTCACTCAGGTAAAACAACATTCACCTACAATGCCTGTCAAATCAAGATTAAAAAAAAAAAAACAGGGTCACTGATGTCACTTCTGATTCTACTGATGTAACTGCCCCGGCACTTGATACACAAGCTTTGATAACTCAATTAGGTAATCTTTTTTCACCTCTGTTTGATATGATCAAGAAAGAATTGTCAGGTATATCCTCAGAACTAGCCTCTTTAACTTTGGAGGTTAAACAATTTGCTTACAGAATGGCAGAGACGGAGAACATGATCTCTGATTTAAAGGGACAGTAAAGTCAAAACTAAACTTTCATGATTCAGATAGGACATGTAATTTTAAACAACTTTCCAATTTACTTTTATCATCAAATTTGCTTTATTCCCTTGGTGGTATTTTTGAAAAGCTAAACCTAGCTAGGCTCAAACTGATTTCTAAACAGTTGAAAACCGCCTCCTAGCTCAGAGCATTTTGAAAGTTTTTCACAGTTAGACTGTGCTAGTTCACATGTGTCATATAGATAACATTGTGATCACTCCCGTGAAGTTATTTAGGAGTCTTCACTGATTGACTACACTGCATGTCTGTCAAAGGCACTTAGATGAGGAGGCTGTCTGCAAAGGCTTAGACACAAGGTAATCACAGAGGTAAAAAGCATATTAATATAACTGTGTTGGTTATGAAAAAACGGGGAATGGATAATAAAGGGATTATCTATCTTTTTAAAAAAGAACATTTTTGGTGTAGACTGTCCCTTTAAAGGACCTGGTATCTGCTTTAGCCTCACATTCTTCGAAAATTCAAAATATGGAAGATCGTTTGGAGGATCTGGAATATCGCTCCAGATGTAATAACATGTAGGGCTGCCAGAATCTATAAAGTATGAAAATCTAATGGAATTCACTAGTATGACACTACCCCAAGCTTTAGGGTTTCCCCCAAGTCGCTTCCCCTCCATATTGAAAGGGCCCATACAACAGGTCCCAGAAGATTTAATGAGCATAGCCCCGCAAAAACTAGAATGTGCATTTCAAACTACTTAGTACAAAGTAGAAATGCTAAGATTATTTAGAAAATTTGATAATTTTACCATAGGGAATTAAAAAAATCTAATTATTCCAAGATTTCTCTAATGAAACTGCTCAAAAAAAGGAAGACTATGGCTCCTATATGCACATTAATGATTGAGAAAGGGCTGAAAGCACGTATGTTATATCCAGCAAAGATAGTAGTTGAAGAGAATGGTAAAAGATTTACATTTAATGAGGTAGGGGAAGCAAAGGAATTCATAAGTTCTCACTTTCATAGGTGAGGGGATGAAGTGTGAAAAAAGAACAGAGTATATTATATAAAGATCATAATTGTAACCTAGGACAGCACATAAATGATCAAGGTATGCTAAGGAGATATTTTGACAAAGACCCATTGAGAGAAACTCAAATAGAGATGGTTCTGGTAAAAAAAATTTTTTTTTATTAATTGCTGTTTGTGTCTCCCTCTCCTTTTTACCCACCTATTGCAGGAAATGTTTTTTTAAAGAAAAAGTAAAATTCTGTTGTCTGTATGACTAGTGGAATTGGAGATTTTAACATTCTTTCATGGAATATAGGAGGGGTCACCTCACCGGTTAAAAGCAAGCTTATAATTAAAAAATTAGGCAAACAAAACCTGAGTATCGTTTTCTTACAGGAAATACACTTAAAAGATTTAGAGATTCCTAAATTAAAATTAAAGTGGGTCGGTGAAGTTATAGCAACTCCTTGTACTAGCAGGAAATCAGGCGTGGCTATTCTTTTAAATTAAAATGTATCCTATAAGATTAATAAAGTTGAACTAGACATAGATGCAAGATATATTATATATTATTATATATATTATATAAACCCTTTTATCATGGTGGATGAATCTCCATGTGTCATATAGGTTCAGGTCCTTCAGACTGTTCCACAGAGTGGTGGTAACTTTTTTGGATATTTGTATGTTAGGGTTGGAGCTATCTTTTAAGGATTGCAATAGGATGTTGAAGTCTCCGGCTAGATACAATGGGCCTTTAGTGATATCCAGTGTTCTCTTGAATATGTTTTTAAAGAAAGTGGTTTGATTTGTGTGCGGAGCATAAATATTAATTAAGGTGATGGGTCTGCCGTACAGAAGGCCCACCAAACCTAAAAAGTGCCCCTCTCTATCTCTGGAGAGTTGTATCAAGGTAAAAGGGAGAGATTTTTTAAACGGTATACTCGCCCCGTTTTTCTTTTCTGGGCCTGAACTGTGGTAGTGTGTGGTATAAGTTTTCCCTAAGTATTTCGGTTCTTAATTTTGTTTAAAGTGTGTTTCTTGTAAGGAAATGTCTATTTGTCTCTTTGCTAGGTCTGCAAGTGCTTTGGACCTTTTGCATTCTGTGTGAGCAAGGTCAATTGCTTATGGGAAATCACTTTATGGGGGTGCATGACATTGTTGTGGGTGTTGGTACGGGATTAGAAATAGTATATACCTTCCAGTACTGCTTAGAGTGTGGAAGCACAAAATGGGTACATATCTGCAAAAAGACAAACACATAGCAACAAAACAGTACAACAAAAGAAAAGGGGGCGCCCTTGAGAGTATCTATAAATGGTAATATGTAGTATATGAGGTAGCTTATATGTTACCAATAGAAATGCACTTTTCAGTATAAATGATGATACACTGATTCAGTAGTAACTAGTATATATGTTGTGGACAGAGTAAATAGATGTTAACCTATACAATTTGATAATCACAATGTTAATAGGACAGTTGTATCTCACTCAAAACTAGTATATACGTTGTGAACAGAGTAAATAGATGTTAGCCTAAACAATTTGATAATCACAATGTTAATAGGATAGTTATATCTCACTCAAAGATAGTGGTTAATGGGTGACAATGATCACTATATTGTCCTTTATAAAGGTCTTGATAGTAGAATACCAAGGCAGCAATCTGTAGTGGTCCAGACCAGGATCCAATTAAGCAATCTAAAATATCAAACAGAGACAGATGCGCCACATGGCCCAATATTGTAGTTTCCAAATTTATGTAGATTTTACTATATAGTTGAACTCACATGTATTGGAGCACCTCAATTGGTGCAAATGACACAGTCTGGGATCTATAACAGTCACCCAGCAGACCGGCCTCTCGAGTTGTTCAGGGTCTGTGTAAAATAGAAAACACAAAAAAGCCTATATGGCCTAGTATTGTATGACTAGAGTGATTTCACACCAGATAGTAGTATAAGATTTTGAACTCACATTTGGTGAAGCATCCCCAATGATGCTATAGAGACAAGCTGGGATTAATTCAGTCACCCAACAGACTTAGCTCGTGGCATACAGCATGCAATAGTCCTCTCAGTGGTCTTTAGGTCAGTGATATCCTCAGATAAAAACCAGTTCATAGGCAGCAAGTGTTTATAGTAAAAGTTAAAATCACTTTAATAAAATAATATTAAATTGCGACGCGTTTCTCAGTCTCAGACTGTTTCCTCAGGCATCCTGAGTTGCCTGAGGAAACAGTCTGAGACTGAGAAACGCGTCGCAATTTAATATTATTTTATTAAAGTGATTTTAACTTTTACTATAAACACTTGCTGCCTATGAACTGGTTTTTATCTGAGGATATCACTGACCTAAAGACCACTGAGAGGACTATTGCATGCTGTATGCCACGAGCTAAGTCTGTTGGGTGACTGAATTAATCCAAGCTTGTCTCTATAGCATCATTGGGGATGCTTCACCAAATGTGAGTTCAAAATCTTATACTACTATCTGGTGTGAAATCACTCTAGTCATACAATACTAGGCCATATAGGCTTTTTTGTGTTTTCTATTTTACACAGACCCTGAACAACTCGAGAGGCCGGTCTGCTGGGTGACTGTTATAGATCCCAGACTGTGTCATTTGCACCAATTGAGGTGCTCCAATACATGTGAGTTCAACTATATAGTAAAATCTACATAAATTTGGAAACTACAATATTGGGCCATGTGGCGCATCTGTCTCTGTTTGATATTTTAGATCAACAAAACAGTAGTTGAATCTTAACTAACATAACATTATAAACAGTAACAAACATGAATACATTAAAATAAAACAAAAAGTCTCTCTTCCTATTATATGGCATATATACCTTGTAGGCCTAATCACTGGTCTAAATTGCTGCCTGTTGTCCGGCCTGGGGGGTTACTGCAATTGCTGGTGTAGTGTGGTCAGACCACAGAGGAGCCAATGGATGCAGAGTTATATTGAAGGGGCCTATCGTTTTCGAGCTGGAGCTCCGTGGTAGGCCCAATCCCCAGCCTAAATTTATTTTTGGATCCGGTCCGTGATGAGTGGGCCGTTTCTTGTTCCCAGGCCACTCGATTTTGAATCTGATGGTCGCTGGAGCTTCCCCAGTGTCCGATTATGTCCCCCAAGGCCTTTATAAGGGGCAATCTCGGCGTCTGAAGCCTGTTGGGTCCGTTTTGCGGGTCCCCAGGTACTAAAAATGGAAAAATACCCTTCCTAAGTTGCAGATGGGGGATGTAGGAGGGCTACCATATGTTTTTATTTGTGGTTTGGGTAAGGATGCCCAGGATTCCCAGTAGATAAAGGGCTCTTGTGACAGAGCACTGGAATTATGCTGCTCTCATGACAGCTACCAGGCTCGCCCCCCGGAGCATATGTGTTTTTTATTTAGAAAAATATTCGATATGAATGATAAGGCAGAAGTTGATCCATGACAAGCTAAATCCGCTCTTATTGAAGGTTCAGTGGTAAATTATACAATTTATGCTTGCCTTTTTTATAAAAAAAAATCCGTAAATCATGTCTATAAAGATGTCTTTTTTTTTTTTTCTGCCTTTCTTAAGTAGGGGGTCAGTCTTTGGGTATTATATATTATGGCAGAAATTGTTTCATGATAAGTTAATTTTGCTTTAATCATAGGTATCAAGGTAGATCCTATAATGTACGTTCCTTTTCTTTTATGTAAACCATGTTTATAAAGATGTTTTTTTTCTTCTTCTTTTTTGTATTTTGATTGGATTGTAAAAAAAAATAAAGATTAAAAAAAAAAAAAGTAATGCAAAGACTACCTCACCACCTTTTAACTGCTATAAGCCACCACTACTCTTACTAAAGAAATTTATGTGGACACAGCTAGACCCAAATACTTGCTTGCAAGGAAAAGTACCCATAAATGGATTAATATCTTCAAACACCAATTTCCACATTCTCCATTGACGGAGGCAAAGAGAATGACTGAGGGTAAGGCAACTTCACTTAACAGCTTTGCTGGGGTGCTCTTTGCCTCCTCCTGCTGGCCAGGAGTTGAATATCCCACTAGTAATTGGAATGAAGTTGTGAACTCTCAATGTCCTTGGAAAGAAAACTATTTTTAACTAGTCTAAGCTAACGCTTTAATGTTGCAGATCTCTATTGAGGGTAATAATGGAGATCTATGGAGGTGGGCTTTGGAGTTTCCCCGCTCATTCTTTTATTTTTTTTTTAATATTGACCAGTTTTTCCGCTGTGGACAATGATCCCTACTGTAGCATTTGATAAAAGATTCCCCTAATTTTAATTGTCTGTGAACTGTTGTAAAAGATGTATTACTAATTTTTTAGTAAAAAAAATCTTCAACTGGCTCCTTTCCCAGATGGTTCAATAACCCTGATGACCTAAGTTGAGCTAATCCTTGTGAGAATCAACAAAATATGATGTACTTTCTTGTTATGTAAGATGGCATCCTACCTTTTACATTAAAGTTTAAGCACCATTTTAAAATGAGAAACTCAAATAACATGAATCTTTGGCATTCTTAGTATTGCTTTTTCCAGTTACTGACCACAATCATCCCAGTCACTATTGCATTTTCTACATTTCTTTTGTGCTGTCTTTCATATTTAGCTTACATCACATCGCTAACATACTTGGTCTTCATCCTAATTGAAAATTACTTTTCTAAAATACATAGTTTTTCATTTTATCCAAAACATTTACTACTTTTTTTTTTAATGATTTTGGGTCTTTTCTTTTTTCTTTTTTGTTGCTTCTTAACATTTTCGTATAAGATTCTCATCTAAATACTTGTTGATTATTACTTGATCCCACAATCTTTTTTAGTTTTACTTTTCAAGAAATTGGACAGTGAGAAATAGCTGGTAGAGAAGAGCTTTAATATGTAACCCTTTTCACATTAAAAAAGAAAAAATGGTTCCCTTTGATATGCAGAATAGATTTTACTTTTTATATATTATGTCTATTTAATTCTAAGTGCATTGAGACATCAATTGGTAATAATCAAATTCATTTTAGGATCCTTTTTTGGTTCAGCACCTGGGTAGCGCTTGCTGATTGGTGTCTAAATGTAGCCACCAATCAGCAAGCGCTACCCAGGTGTTGAACCAAAAATGGGTCTAGTCCTATGCTTACTTTCAAATAAAGATACCAAGAGAACGAAGAAAAATTGATGATAGGCGTAAAATAGAAAGTTGCTTAAAATTGTCTGCTCTATCTGAATCATGAAAGTTTAATTTTGACTACACTATACCTTTTAAGTGTGTTTTTTTAAAATTGCCAAAAATATACATATGAACAATTCATTTTTTGTTTTATGTCTTGTAAGGGTCATGATGATGAAGTGTTTGTTTTGGAAGCTCATCCATTTGATCCTCGGATTTTACTCTCTGCCGGACATGATGGTAACATTTTTGTTTGGGATCTAGAGAAAGGAACCAAAATTCGGAATTACTTTAACATGGTGCGTTTTTAGGAGGAAATCTTAAGATATATTTATTTTTAAAATAATTTTGTTTTTCTTGTATTTTGACATTCTAATACTGTGTTTCTGCAGATTGAAGGTCAAGGGCATGGTGCAGTATTTGACTGTAAATTCTCACCAGATGGACAACATTTTGCCTGCACAGATTCTCATGGTCATGTTTTGCTTTTTGGTTTTGGGTGCAGTAAAATTTATGAGAAGGTAATTTTTGTATTCTGTAGATTCCCCCTTCCCCCACACACATATTTTGTCAACCAGATTGATTGTTTTCTGTAAATATATTTTATTGCTTAATAAAGCGTAGTTCCAAATGGCGCTGCTTACTAATCAATGTTGAGTTTAATACATTTTCATTGCTCTGTGTATTCATGGTTAAAAGCAGCCCAGTCATATATTTTCATGTATTTCTATGCTTAGTAATACATAATAAAACGACTTTGCAGTACACTTTCATTTACACTTTTTTTAACTTTTTTTTTTTTTTTTTTTATCCTTTACATGTTTCATGCACCCTCTTGACTTCTCAAGGGTAACCCTGCTACATATATTTTCGCTAATTTGCTTTTACTGGTAACAAATGAAAAACATTGTTTTTTACTAATATTATGATTATGGCTAGCCTTATTTTCTGCAAACTCAAGCCCAGATTCGCTTTTCCAAATCAGGAAAATGGTAGCTGGAGTTTGGGTATTAAAAAAACAATTGCAGCAAACAAGATTTGTTTTTAAAACATTTAGACTTAGCTGATATGTGATTCTACATCTTGTAATTTCAAGATGTTTACTGTCCCTTTTAAGTAAAGTTAGATAATTCTATTTGTTTTTAATATGTCTTCTGGTTATCCTCTAATCATATGCATCAATTTTATTGGCAGATTCCAGAGCAGATGTTCTTCCATACAGATTTTCGGCCATTAATCAGGGATTCTAATAATTATGTTTTGGATGAGCAAACTCAGCAGGCTCCACACCTCATGCCACCCCCATTTCTTGTGGATGTAGATGGCAATCCACACCCAACAGATCTCCAGAGACTTGTACCAGGTCGTGAAAACTGCAAGGATGAACAGCTCATACCACAACTGGGATATATATCAAATGGTATGAAGAAGCAAATACAATATGCATGGATAATGCTCTAAATAACTATACAGTGGTTTTGATTTGATATCCTTTCCATACAGCTGGGGTATGCTCTTGAATATTTGTAAATGTAGATAAATAGAGTTCAATATCATGGTATAAGTTCCAGTTTGAAGAAAGTGATTAGGTATAGTATGAAATTAGCAATAATTATAATATGGTCACATTATTCCTTTTTTGGGGCTAGGTATGGAACATATAGCACTATAGGCAACACTATAATAATGCTTTTTGCTTACAGTTGGCAAAGTTTTGAAAGAGGTTTTCCCTAATGAATGTGACATGAAAAGTGTAATCGCACTTACAAGTTTCCAAAACCTTTTTTTTTTTTCTATTGCTATTATATTGTTTGACTTTTTACCAAATGGGCTTAGTGGACTGTACATTTTGTTGCTGTTAGGCAATGGTGATGTGGTGGAGCAAGTGATAGGCCAGCAGACCAGCAATCAGGATGAAAGTGTCCTTGATGGCATGATAAGAGAACTACAGAGAGAACAAGACCAGAGAGGTACAAATGACTTGGAAGCTGTGCTCAATCCACCATATAACAGAATGAACTCTGGAAATGGATGTAAGTATTCAGAATTATATATGTGCTTGGCAATTTCAGATAGATGATGTATAGATTAATGGTCTCAGTTTTTATTTAAAGGGACAATTTACTCTAATATTTGCTCCCCTTGAATTTGTTAAATTGTTTAGAAATAGCACCTTTACCTTTTATTTTTTCATTTGAAATTGTTGCTTTCTTTCCAAAGGCAGGGAGAGTCCACAACTTCATTCATTACTGTTGGGAATATCAACACCTGGCCACCAGGAGGAGGAAAATACACCCCAGCCAAAGGCTATAAATATCCCTCCCACTTCCCCTATCCCCCTAGTCATTCTTTGCCTTTCGTCCCTATAGGAGGATGGCAGAGAAGTGTTAGAACATTTTAGTCCATTAATGGGTATTTTCCCTTCAAGTGTAGACTGTGGGGTGTTTGAGTAACCATGTAATCCTCTTAGTGAGAGTTGTGGTGAAAGTTGGCTCTAGATGTCGCAGGGAACAATCTCTGACCACTATCTAGATTGAAAGCTATCACCTCCTGGGAAATCAGTGTTAAGGCTTAACACTGTTTTCCCCTTCTCTTCCGGTCCCTGTCAGATATGTTTGGTGAGACTGTCAGAGCTTGAGACGCTGTGCCTGCTCCACAGCTTTGATCCTGGAGGGTAAGTACTTTATTTTACTTTTTAGGGATTATGCCTAGTAGGGCTGCAAATTTCCTGAGGTTATGGGGACATTTAGGTAAACAGTTCAGTGTGATACTCTTTATTCCTCTTCTGGATATGGGGACATTTAATACCTTTTATATAAGAAGGTTATTTTATTGAGCAGTTGGGGCCAATCTATATGTGCTGCTTAGCTCCTTGCCAACCGGAGCACGTGTGTAAGGGTTGTTTTTTTCTCATGAGGACGCAGATAGAGGATGCAGGACAGTTTGGGGAAAAAAAAGAAGCTTTGCGCGGTTTCTCTTCTAACTGGGGGCGGTCTCTAGATGCCCATCATGTGACAAGGGCGATCACTGTAACAAATGCATGTTTGTATTGTGAGGAGACTATGGTTTGCCCACCTGCACAATTCTGTTCTATCTGCTTATGTTCTGTGTAAAAGACCAAGAAGGGGTCTAAATCTGGTTTATCCCCTGGCACTTTTGTGCCCTCTGAGCCTTTTACCTCTCAGGGCTCCATTGTCCATGAGATGCGTATTCTGCATCCGCAGTCCCCTTTTAATCCTATGGCACAGGCAGTGCCCCACGGTGCACTTTTATTTCCGGCTGTAATTTTTTGCTAGCAGATTTAATTTAGCTTCAATCTGCGGTATCAGCTGCATTAAACGCTTTACCTATCTCTGGAAAACGTAAGAGAAAAAATAAGTAAAAGATTGGAACTCCTTTCTCCCCTTCAACTTTTAAAAAGCGGTTTCTGGTCCCAGAATCACATTTAGAGTTATGGAAAGCTATCCCTAAGGTAGATGGGGCCCATTTTTACTCTCGCCAAGCGTACTACTATCCCTCTAGAGGATAGCTCCTTATTTAGAGATCCCATGGACAAGAAGTTGGAAGGCTTTCTAAGAAAGATGTTTCAGCATATGGGCCTTCTATTTCAGCCGGTGGCAGCAGTCGCAGGTGCTGCTACCTACTGGTGTGATTCGTTGTCAGAACTAATTGAAGTCGAACCCCCCATGGAGGATATACAGGACAGGATTAAGGCTCTCAAAATAGCCAACTCCTTTATTTGTGATGCTAATATGCAAATTGTCAGTCTGAATGCTAAGGCTTCAGCTTTTGCAGTTTTGTCGCGTAGAGCTCTTTGGTTAAAATCATGGTCCGTAGATAAGGTATCTAAGACCAGACTTCTTTCCTTACCATTCAAGGGGAAGATTTTGTTTTGGCCAGGCCAAATCATCTCCACAGTAACAGGAGGGGAAGGGTGCTTTCCTTCTCCAGGATAAGAAGGCAAGAACTAAGGGTCGCAATTCTAACTTTTGTTCAGACAAAACTCGGTGAACTCAGTCCTCCTCCAAACCTGTCGAAGAGTACTTGGAAGCCCAGCCAGTCCCGGAACAAGTCGAATCAGGCCAAGACGACTACAGTTAACAAATCTGCATAAAGGGCCGGATCGAGTAGGAGACAGACTGTCTCTTTTTTTTCTCTAGCAGCTTGGGTTCGAGATGTTCAGGATCCCTGGGTATTAGACTGTTTCACAGGGTTACAAGATAGGGTTCAAATCTCGTCCACCAAGGGGCAGATTTCTTCTCTCAAGATTATCTACAAGATCTCCTCTCGGGAGTAATCGTCCAGGTGTGTCACTGGGATTTAGCCACTATCCTTCCAACCTTTGCTGCTGCTGTTAAAGAAGTTTTTAATACTTTAACATTGAAATAAAAGTTATCTTTTGACATATCCTTTGGAGGTGCTCCTTTCACTTTTTCTTGTATCCTCCTAATCATCCAGGTGCCCTCATCAGAAAGGGGTCAGGGGTTTAACTCAAACATCAATTTCTTTCATGAAATTAACAAGAGTCCATGAGCTAGTGACGTATGGGATATACATTCCTACCAGGAGGGGCAAAGTTTCCCAAACCTTAAAATGCCTATAAATACACCCCTCACCACACCCACAAATCAGTTTTACAAACTTTGCCTCCAAGGGAGGTGGTGAAGTAAGTTTGTGCTAGATTCTACGTTGATATGCGCTCCGCAGCAAGTTGGAGCCCGGTTTTCCTCTCAGCGTGCAGTGAATGTCAGAGGGATGTGAAGAGAGTATTGCCTATTGAATGCAGTGATCTCCTTCTACGGGGTCTATTTCATAAGGTTCTCTGTTATCGGTCGTAGAGATTCATCTCTTACCTCCCTTTTCAGATCGACGATATACTCTTATATTTACCATTTCCTCTACTGATTCTCGTTTCAGTACTGGTTTGGCTTTCTACAAACATGTAGATGAGTGTCCTGGGGTAAGTAAGTCTTATTTTCTGTGACACTCTAAGCTATGGTTGGGCACTTTATTTATAAAGTTCTAAATATATGTATTCAAACATTTATTTGCCTTGACTCAGAATGTTCAACTTTCCTTATTTCCAGACAGTCAGTTTCATATTTGGGATTATGCATTGAATTATCATATTTTTTCTTACCTCAAAAATTTGACTTTTTTCCCTGTGGGCTGTTAGGCTCGCGGGGGCTGAAAATGCTTCATTTTATTGCGTCATTCTTGGCGCGGACTTTTTTGGCGCAAAAATTCTTTTCCGTTTCCGGCGTCATACGTGTCGCCGGAAGTTGCGTCATTTTTTGACGTTATTTTGCGTCAAAAATGTCGGCGTTCCGGATGTGGCGTCATTTTTGGCTAAAAAATATGGGCGTCATTTTTGTCTCCACATTATTTAAGTCTCATTATTTATTGCTTCTGGTTGCTAGAAGCTTGTTCACTGGCATTTTTTTCCCATTCCTGAAACTGTCATTTAAGGAATTTGATCAATTTTGCTTTATATGTTGTTTTTTTCTTTTACATATTGCAAGATGTTCCACGTTGCAACTGAGTCAGAAGTTACTACAGGAAAATCACTGCACAGTGCTGGAGCTACCAAGCTAAGTCTGCTATAAACTTTTGGTATCTGTTTCTCCAGCTGTTATTTGTATTGCATGTCATGTCAAACTTATTAATGCAGATAAAATTTCCTTTAGTACTGTTACATTACCTGTTGCTGTCCGTCAACATCTAATTTTCAGAGTGTTCCTGATAACATAAGAGATTTTATTTTTTAAATCCATTAAGAAGGCTATGTCTGTTATTTCTCCTTCTAGTATACATAAAAGTCTTTTAAAACTTCTCTTTTTTTCAGATGAATTTTTAAATGAACATCATCATTCTGATACTAATAATGGTTCTTCTGGTTCAGAGGTTTCTGTCTCAGAGGTTGATGCTGATAAATCTTTGTATTTGTTCAAGATGGAATTTATTCGTTCTTTACTTAAAGAAGTGTTATTTGCATTAGAAATAGAGGATTCTGGTCCTCTTGATACTAAATGTAAACGTTTAAATAAGGTTTTTAAATCTCCTGTAGTTATTCCAGAAGTGTTTTATCTCCCTGATGCTATTTCTGAAGTAATTTCCAGGGAATGGAATAATTTGGGTAATTTATTTACTCCTTCTAGACGTTTAAGCAAATTATATCCTGTGCCATCTGACAGATTAGAGTTTGTGGGGACAAAAATCCCTAAGGTTATGGGGCTGTCTCTACTCCTGCTATTGTACTACTATTCCTATGGCAGATAGTACTTCATTTAAGGATCCTTTAGATAGGAAAATTGAATCCTTTCTAAGAAAAGCTTACTTATGTTCAGGTAATCTTCTTAGACCTGCTATATTTTTAGCGGATGTTGCTGCAGCTTCAACTTTTTTGGTTAGAAGCTTTAGCGCAACAAGTAACAGATCATAATTTTATAGCATTATTATTATTCTATAACATGCTAATAATTTTATTGGTGATACCATCTTTTGATATCATTAGAGTTGATGTCAGGTATATGTCTCTAGCTATTTTAGCTAGAAAAGCTTTATGGATTAAACTTGGAATGCTGACATGTCTTCTAAGTCAACTTTGCTTTCCCTTTCTTTCCAGGGTAAATAATCATTTCGTTCCTTTCCTCACAACAAGGAACAAAAGCCTGATCCTTCATCCTCAGGAGCGGTATCAGTTTGGAAACTATTTTCAGTTTGGAATATATCCAAGCCTTATAGAATCCTATAGCCAGCTCCTAAGTACCTATGAAGGTGCGGCCCTTATTCCAGCTCAGCTGGTATGGGGCAGATTACGTTTTCTTCAAAGAAATTTGGATCAATTCCGTTCTTAATCTCTGGTTTCAGAAACATTGTTTCAGAAAGGTACAGAATTGGCTTCAAGTTAAGGCCTCCTGCTAAGAGATTCTTTTCTTTCCCGTGTCCCAATTGACACAGCAAGGCTCAGTATTTCTGAAATGTGTTTCAGATCTAGAGTTGGCTGGAGTATTTATGCCAGTTCCAGTTCTGGAACAGGGGCTGGGGTTTTATTTTATCTCTTCATTGTACCAAAGAAGGTCAATTCCTTCAGACCAGTTCTGGATCTATCATTATTGAATCGTTATGTTAGGATACCAACATTCAAGATGGTTACTGTAGGACTATCCTGCCTTTTGTTTAGCAAGGGCATTATATGTCTACAATAGATTTACAGGATGTGTATCTGCATATTCCGATTCATCCAGATCATTTTTAGTGTCTGAGATTCTCTTTTTAGACAAGCATTACCAGTTTTGTGGCTCTACTATTTGGCCTAGCCTCAGTTCCAAGAATTTTTTTCAAAGGTTCTCGGTGCCCTTCTTTCTGTAATCAGAGAATAGGGTTTTGGTATTTCCTTATTTGGACGATATCTTGGTACTTGCTCAGTCTTCTCATTTTCGAAGAATCTCATACGAATCGACTTGTGTTGTTTCTTCAAGTTCATGGTTGGAGGATCAATTTACCAATCAGTTTATTGATTCCTCAGACAAGGGTAACCTTTTTAGGTTTCTAGATAAATTCAGTGTCTATGACTCTGTCCTTGTCAGACAAGAGAAGTTTAACATTGATATCAGCTTGTCAAAACCTTCAGTCACAATCATTCCCTTTGGTAGCCTTATGCATGGAAATGTTGGATCTTAGGACTGCCGCATCAGATGCGATCTCCTTTGCTCGTTTTCACATGCGACCTCCTCAGCTCTGTATGCTGAACCAATGGTGCAGGGATTACTCAAAGATATCTCAATTAATATCTTTAAACCGATTTTACGACACTCTCTGACATGGTGGACAGATCACCATCGTTTAGTTCAGGGGGCTTCTTTGTTCTTCCGACCTGGACTATAATCTCAACAGATACGAGTCTTACAGGTTGGGGAGCTGTGTGGGGGTATCTGACGGCACAAGGGGTTTGGGAATCTCAGGAGGTGAGATTTCCGATCAATATTTTGGAACCCCGTGCAATTTTCAGAGCTCTTCAGTCTTGGCCTCTTCTGAAGAGAGAGTTGTTCATTGTTTTCAGATAAGACATTGTCACAACTGTGGCATACATCAATCATCAAGGAGGGACTCACAGTCCTCTGGCTATGAAAGAAGTATCTCGAATTTTGGTTTGGGCGGAATCCAGCTCCTGTCTAATCTCTGCGGTTTATATCCCAGGTATGGACAATTGGAAAGCGGATTATCTCAGTCGCCAAACGTTGCATCCGGGCGAATGGTCTCTTCACCCAGAGGTATTTCTTCAGATTGTTCAAATGTGGGAACTTCCAGAAATAGTTCTGATGGCTTCTCAAGAAACTTCCCAGGTATCTGTCCAGATCCCGGGATCCTCAGGCGGAGGCAGTGGATGCATTTTCACTTCCTTGGAAGTATCATCCTGCCTATATCTTTCCGCCTCTAGTTCTTCTTCCAAGAGTAATCTCCAAGATTCTGAAGGAATGCTCGTTTGTTCTGCTGGTAGCTCCGGCATGGCCTCACAGGTTTTGGTATGCGGATCTTGTCCGGATGGCCTCTTGCCAACCATGGACTCTTCCGTTAAGACCAGACCTTTTGTCTCAAGGTCCTTTTTTTCCATCAGGATCTGAAATCCTTAAATTTAAAGGTATGGAGATTGAACGCTTGATTCTTGGTCAAAGAGGTTTCTCTGACTCTGTGATTAATACTATGTTACAGGCTCGTACATCTGTATCCAGAGAGATATATTATAGAGTCTGGAAGACTTATATTTCTTGGTGTCTTTCTCATCATTTTTCTTGGCATTCTTTTAGAATACCGAGAATATTACAATTTCTTCAGGATGGTTTAGATAAGGGTTTGTCCGCAAGTTCCTTGAAAGGTCAAATCTCTGCTCTTTCTGTTCTTTTTCACAGAAAGATTGCTATTCTTCCTGATATTCATTGTTTTGTACAAGCTTTGGTTTGTATAAAGCCTGTCATTAAGTCAATTTCTCCTCCTTGGAGTTTGAATTTGGTTCTGGGGGCTCTTCAAGCTCCTCCATTTGAACCTATGCATTCATTGGATATTAATTACTTTCTTGGAAAGTTTTGTTCCTTTTGGCCATCTCTTCTGCCAGAAGAGTTTCTGAATTATCTGCTCTTTCTTATGAGTCTCCTTTTCTGATTCTTCATCAGGATAAGGCGGTGTTGCGAACTTCTTTTGAATTTTTACCTAAAGTTGTGAATTCCAACAACATTAGTAGAGAAATTGTGGTTCCTTCATTATGTCCTAATCCTAAGAATTCTAAGGAGAAATCGTTGCATTCTTTGGATGTTGTTAGAGCTTTGAAATATTATGTTGAAGCTACGAAATCTTTCTGTAAGACTTCTAGTCTATTTGTTATCTTTTCCGGTTCTAGGAAAGGCCAGAAAGCTTCTGCCATTTCTTTGGCATCTTGGTTGAAATCTTTAATTCATCTTGCCTATGTTGAGTCGGGTAAAATTCCGCCTCAGAGAATTACAGCTCATTCTACTAGGTCAGTATCTACTTCCTGGGCGTTTAGGAATGAAGCTTCGGTTGACCAGATCTGCAAAGCAGCAACTTGGTCCTCTTTGCATACTTTTACTAAATTCTACCATTTTGATGTATTCTCTTCTTCTGAAGCAGTTTTTGGTAGAAAAGTTCTTCAGGCAGCGGTTTCAGTTTGAATCTTCTGCTTATGTTTTTTGTTAAACTTTATTTTGGGTGTGGATTATTTTCAGCAGGAATTGGCTGTCTTTATTTTATCCCTCCCTCTCTAGTGACTCTTGTGTGGAAAGATCCACATCTTGGGTAGTCATTATCCCATACGTCACTAGCTCATGGACTCTTGTTAATTTCATGAAAGAAAACATAATTTATGTAAGAACTTACCTGATAAATTCATTTCTTTCATATTAACAAGAGTCCATGAGGCCCACCCTTTTTTGGGGTGGTTATGATTTTTTTGTATAAAGCACAATTATTCCAATTCCTTATTTTATATGCTTCGCACTTTTTTTCTTATCACCCCACTTCTTGGCTATTCGTTAAACTGATTTGTGGGTGTGGTGAGGGGTGTATTTATAGGCATTTTAAGGTTTGGGAAACTTTGCCCCTCCTGGTAGGAATGTATATCCCATACGTCACTAGCTCATGGACTCTTGTTAATATGAAAGAAATGAATTTATCAGGTAAGTTCTTACATAAATTATGTTTTTCTCAGGGTCCCCTCCTTCAAAATGGAGACTATCAGGTTAACCCTTGATCCAGGAGGGGCAGTTCATGACCACAATCGACTTGGGATGCACACCTTCATGTTCTGACTCACAAGGATCATTTTTAAGCTTCTGAGGTTTGCATTCCTGAACCAACATTTCCAGTTCATAACCTTGCCATTTGGCTTAGCTAATGCTCCCAGAATTTTCACAAACGTTTTAGGAGCTCTCCTAGCAGTGGCCAGGTCTCAGGGTATCGCTGTAGCCCTGTACCTGGATGATACCTTGGTTCAAGCTCCATTTTTTCCTTTGGCTTACATCAACCACCAGGGAGGAACAAGAAGTTCCCTAAGAATGATAGAGGTGCCTTGAATTATTTAATGGGTGGAATCTCACAACTGTCTTTTTTCCGTGATTCACATCCCGGGGGTGGACAACTGGGAAGCGGATTTCCTCAGCCGACAATCCTTTCACCCAGGGGAATGGGCTCTCCACCTCGAGGTGTTCTCCGAGATAACTTTTAGATGGTGGGTTCTGGAGATAGACCTCATGGCTTCTCGGGTCATTACCAAGCTACCCAGATACGGGTCAAGGTCAAGGGATCCTCAAGCGGAATTGGAAGATGCATTAGCGCTTCCATGGAGGTTCAATCTCAAATATTTTTTTTCCCATTGGCCCTTCTCCCTCTAGTAGTGGCTCGCATCAAGCAGGAGCAGGCTCCGGTGATACTAATAGCACCATCGTGGCCATGAAGGACTTGGTTTGCGGATCTAATAAGAATGTCCTCCTCCCCTCCGTGGAGGTTACTTTGTCGTGCGGACATTCTGACCCAGGGTCCTTTCCTACATCAAAATCTCGATTCTCTGAGACTGACTGCGTGGTAATTGAATGTTTAGTCTTATCTAAGAGAGGTTTTTCGGATAGTGCGAAATAGACTTTGATCCAGGCTCGCAAACCGGGCACTTACTGTATTTACCACAAGGTATAGCGTACTTACCTTCATTGGTGTGAGGAACGCAGTCTTCCATGACCCAAGGTGAAGGTTACCCGATTTCTATCTTTATTTCCAGGATGGTTTGGAAAACGGTATATCTGCCAGTTCTTTCAAGGTTCAGATCTCGGCCTTTTCGGTCTTACTGTACTAGAGATTAACGGATATTCTGGATGTGCAGTCCTTTATTCAGGCTCTGGCTAGGATCAGGCCTGTGTTTAAACCTGTTGCTCCTCCTTGGAGCCTCAACCTTGTTCTTAGTGTTTGAGCCTATGCATTCTGTTGATCTTAAGCTTCTATCCTGAAAGGTTTTGTTTTTGTTGGCTATCGCTTCAGCTCCGCCTTTGTGATCTGCCTTACCTTATTTTTCATGCCGATAACGCAGTTTTACGTACTAAGTTAAGTTTCCTACCTAAGGTAGTCTTGAATCGCAACATCAATCAGGAAATTGTTGTTCCTTCCCTTAGTCCTACTCCTTCCTCAAAGGAATGTTTGCTCCACAATCTGAACGTTGTACGTGCCTTAAAATTCTATCTTCAGGCTACTTAGGATTTCATGCAATCCTCTTCCTCGTTTGTGTTATACACTGGTAAGCGCAAGGTTCAGAAGGCCACTGTGACTTCCTTATCTTTCTGGCTGTATCATCTGTTTGGCTTATGAGAAGGCTGGACAACAGCCTCCTGAGAGGATAACTGCTCATTCCACTAGAGCAGTTTCTTCTTCCTGGGCTTTTAAGAATGAAGCTTCTATGGATCAGATTTGTAAGGTGGCTACCTGGTACTCCTTACATACGTTTTCAAAGTTCTAAAAATTTGATGTTTTTACTTCTGTGGAAGCAGCTTTTGGGAGAAAAGTTACAGGCTGTGGTGCCCTCAGATTAGGGTCCGCCTTTTCTTTTCTGCCCTCCCGTTTTATTCATTCAGTGTCCTCTGGAGCTTGAGTATTGGCTCCCAACACTAATGAATGAATTCTTGGACTCTCCTTGCCTTTGGAAAGAAAACAAAATTTATGCTTACCAGATAAATTCCTTTCTTTCCTAGCAGGGAGAGTCCACAACCCCGCCGTACTATTTTTTTTTTTTTTTTTTTTTTTTTTGGGTGGCTTCCCTTTATTTTTTCTTTTGGCACCTCTATACCCTAATGTTTCTCCTGCTTTTCCTTGTTCCCTCGTCTGAATGACGGGGAAGATAGGGGAAGTAGGAGTGATATTTATAGCCTTTGACTGGGGTGTCTTTGCCGCCTCCTGGTGGACAGGTGTTGATATTCCCAACAGTAATAAATGAAGCCGTGGACTCTCCCTGCCAGGAAAGAAAGGAATTTATCTGGTAAGCATACATTTAGTTTTTTTTTCTATTGTATCTTACACTTTACTGAATATTTATGTACTTAACTTCTGGTTACAAAACCCCCCAACAAAACATGTAAACAAGAAGGTTTAAATAAAATAATGCTGCCAGCCGGGGGCTGTGACAGAGAGATACTAAAATGTTAATTTTCCATTATTCTCTAAGTGCTGGCCTTTGGGAAACCGTAATAAAAAAAAAAAAAAAAAAAAAAAAAAAGAGTACTTTGTGTAAATCATTTTTTTTTACAGTGCACTGTCTCTTTAATATTTAAGGTTCCACTGGAAGAACATATGTTTAGTATACAGTGGGGTTAAAGGGCCATTTGGAAAAGTACCTGCTCCGCTACACTGCTCCGCTAATTGATTAACCCCCACAAAGGAGCTGCCACTAATCCTATCAGCAGGGCTAGTTGCTAGCTGTGTAACTAGTGTTGCTGATTGGATTAATAGCAGTTTCCACTGGGCACCAGCAGTCCTTTTTCGGTCCAATCAGTACTTCTATGGGTTTAACCCCTTTGCTGGGTTCAAAACTTAGAGGTGCAGGGTTGTTAGTCTTAAAATGTTCATTCTGTAACAAATTAGAGGATTTTATTTTTCAACTATAATGGCCATTTAACCATATACTACCTCCAAGTCGTCTGGCCTGTATTTCAGGACAGCTCTTGTCCATAAATAACACTTGCTTAACCTTAGGGCTGGTCAGGGAGATTGGTATATCCTGAAGTCTTGACATGTTTGTGAAACCAATTTGCTTAACACTGGTGTAAAGTAAATAATATACGGCTATTTTATATACATTTTCATATAGTTCAGAGAAGTGTAAGTTTGGATTTAAGCTCTCCTCCCAATGTTGGGCTGCGTCGAAGTGGCCAAATTGAAGGTGTCCGACAAATGCATCTTAATGCTCCTCGAAGCCAAATTGCTACTGAGAGGGATCTCATGGCCTGGAGCAGACGGGTGTTAGTAAATGAGCTAAATCCTGGTGTTTGCAGGTAAGACTTAAAGGTGCATAATACCCAAATTTTGCTGCAATTGAAAGTGATGCAGCTTAGCTGTAAAAAGCTGACTAGAAAATATCACCTGAACATCTCTATGTAAAAAAGGAAGATATTTTACCTCACAATCTAAGTATTCACACCCCATTGAAAATGGCCTATTAGCAGCCTATAAGCATGCTAGTCCCAGGACTTGCAAGGAAGTGTGCATCTGGCATGTGCAGGCCCAGTCATGTTATTTACCTACTCAGTTTAATGAAGTTCACTATCAAATCTGGTGAAATCTCATGAGATCACAGTAAAGGAAAGTGTGACATTGGTACTGATATAGATGATTGGCTGTTTTTATTTATTTGTTACATGCAGCTGACTTGCTTAAAGGATAACTTCACAGATGTAAAATATCTTCCTTTTCTCCAACATAGGTGTGTCCGGTCCACGGCGTCATCCTTACTTGTGGGATATTCTCTTCCCCAACAGGAAATGGCAAAGAGCCCAGCAAAGCTGGTCACATGATCCCTCCTAGGCTCCGCCTACCCCAGTCATTCTCTTTGCCGTTGTACAGGCAACATCTCCACGGAGATGGCTTAGAGTTTTTTAGTGTTTAACTGTAGTTTTTCATTATTCAATCAAGAGTTTGTTATTTTCAAATAGTGCTGGTACGTACTATTTACTCAGAAACAGAAAAGAGATGAAGAATTCTGTTTGTATGAGGAAAATGATTTTAGCAACCGTAACTAAAATCCATGGCTGTTCCACACAGGACTGTTGAGAGCAATTAACTTCAGTTGGGGGAACAGTTTGCAGTCCCTTGCTGCTTGAGGTATGACACATTCTAACAAGACGATGTAATGCTGGAAGCTGTCATTTTCCCCATGGGATCCGGTAAGCCATGTTTATTACGATTGTAAATAAGGGCTTCACAAGGGCTTATTTAAACTGTAGACTTTTTCTGGGCTAAATCGATTGATTATTAACACATATTTAGCCTTGAGGAATCATTTTATCTGGGTATTTTGATATAATAATATCGGCAGGCACTGTTTTAGACACCTTATTCTTTAGGGGCTTTCCCAAAGCATAGGCAGAGTCTCATTTTCGCGCCGGTGTTGCGCACTTGTTTTTGAGAGGCATGGCATGCAGTCGCATGTGAGAGGAGCTCTGATACTTATAAAAGTCTTCTGAAGGCGTCATTTGGTATCGTATTCCCCTTTGGGTTTGGTTGGGTCTCAGCAAAGCAGATACCAGGGACTGTAAAGGGGTTTAAAGCTTAAAACGGCTCCGGTTCCGTTATTTTAAGGGTTAAAGCTTCCAAAATTGGTGTGCAATATTTTCAAGGCTTTAAGACGCTGTGGTGAAAATTTGGTGAATTTTGAACAATTCCTTCATGTTTTTTCGCAATTGCAGTAATAAAGTGTGTTCAGTTTAAAATTTAAAGTGACAGTAACGGTTTTATTTTAAAACGTTTTTTGTACTTTCTGATCAAGTTTATGCCTGTTTAACATGTCTGAACTACCAGATAGACTGTGTTCTGAATGTGGGGAAGCCAGAATTCCTATTCATTTAAATAAATGTGATTTATGTGATAATGACAATGATGCCCAAGATGATTCCTCAAGTGAGGGGAGTAAGCATGGTACTGCATCATTCCCTCCTTCGTCTACACGAGTCTTGCCCACTCAGGAGGCCCCTAGTACATCTAGCGCGCCAATACTCCTTACTATGCAACAATTAACGGCTGTAATGGATAATTCTGTCAAAAACATTTTAGCCAAAATGAACCCTTGTCAGCGTAAGCGCGGCTGCTCTGTTTTAGTTACTGAAGAGCATGACGACGCTGATATTAATATCTCTGAAGGGCCCCTAACCCAATCTGAGGGGGCCAGGGAGGTTTTGTCTGAGGGAGAAATTACTGATTTAGGGAACATTTCTCAGCAGGCTGAATCTGATGTGATTACATTTAAATTTAAATTGGAACATCTCCGCATTTTGCTTAAGGAGGTATTATCCACTCTGGATGATTGTGAAAATTTAGTCATCCCAGAGAAACTATGTAAAATGGACAAGTTCCTAGAGGTGCCGGGGCTCCCAGAAGCTTTTCCTATACCCAAGCGGGTGGCGGACATTGTTAATAAAGAATGGGAAAGGCCCGGTATTCCTTTCGTCCCTCCCCCCATATTTAAAAAATTGTTTCCTATGGTCGACCCCAGAAAGGACTTATGGCAGTCAGTCCCCAAGGTCGAGGGAGCGGTTTCTACTTTAAACAAACGCACCACTATTCCCATAGAGGATAGTTGTGCTTTCAAAGATCCTATGGATAAAAAATTAGAAGGTTTGCTTAAAAAGATGTTTGTTCAGCAGGGTTACCTTCTACAACCCATTTCATGCATTGTCCCGGTCACTACTGCCGCATATTTCTGGTTTGATGAACTGCTTAAGGTGCTCGATAGTGACTCTCCTCCTTATGAGGAGATTATGGACAGAATCAATGCTCTCAAATTGGCTAATTCTTTCACTCTAGACGCCTCTTTGCAATTGGCTAAGTTAGCGGCTAAGAACTCTGGGTTTGCTATTGTGGCGCGCAGAGCGCTTTGGTTGAAATCTTGGTCGGCTGATGCGTCTTCCAAGAACAAGCTACTAAACATTCCTTTCAAGGGGAAAACGTTGTTTGGTCCTGACTTGAAAGAGATTATCTCTGATATCACTGGGGGTAAGGGCCACGCCCTTCCTCAGGATCGGCCTTTCAAGGCAAAAAATAGACCTAATTTTCGTCCCTTTCGTAAAAACGGACCAGCCCAAGGTGCTACGTCCTCTAAGCAAGAGGGTAATACTTCTCAGGCCAAGCCAGCTTGGAGACCAATGCAAGGCTGGAACAAGGGAAAGCAGGCCAAGAAACCTGCCACTGCTACCAAGACAGCATGAAATATTGGCCCCCGATCCGGGACCGGATCTGGTGGGGGGCAGACTCTCTCTCTTCGCTCAGGCTTGGGCAAGAGATGTTCTGGATCCTTGGGCGCTAGAAATAGTCTCCCAGGGTTATCTTCTGGAATTCAAGGGACTTCCCCCAAGGGGGAGGTTCCACAGGTCGCAGTTGTCTTCAGACCACATAAAAAGACAGGCGTTCTTACATTGTGTAGAAGACCTGTTAAAAATGGGAGTGATTCATCCTGTTCCATTAAGAGAACAAGGGATGGGGTTCTACTCCAATCTGTTCATAGTTCCCAAAAAAGAGGGAACGTTCAGACCAATCCTAGATCTCAAGATCTTAAACAAATTTCTCAAGGTCCCATCGTTCAAGATGGAAACCATTCGAACTATCCTTCCTTCCATCCAGGAAGGTCAATTCATGACCACGGTGGATTTAAAGGATGCGTATCTACATATTCCTATCCACAAGGAACATCATCGGTTCCTAAGGTTTGCATTCCTGGACAAACATTACCAGTTCGTGGCGCTTCCTTTCGGATTAGCCACTGCTCCAAGGATTTTCACAAAGGTACTAGGGTCCCTTCTAGCGGTGCTAAGACCAAGGGGCATTGCAGTAGTACCTTACCTGGACGACATTCTGATTCAAGCGTCGTCCCTTCCTCAAGCAAAGGCTCACACGGACATTGTCCTGGCCTTTCTCAGATCTCACGGCTGGAAAGTGAACGTGGTAAAGAGTTCTCTATCCCCGTCAACAAGGGTTCCCTTCTTGGGAACAATTATAGACTCCTTAGAAATGAGGATCTTTCTAACAGAGGCCAGAAAAACAAAGCTTCTGGACTCTTGTCGGATACTTCATTCCGTTCCTCTTCCTTCCATAGCTCAGTGCATGGAAGTGATCGGGTTGATGGTGGCGGCGATGGACATAGTTCCTTTTGCGCGCATTCATCTAAGACCATTACAACTGTGCATGCTCAGTCAGTGGAATGGGGACTATACAGACTTGTCTCCGAAGATACAAGTAAATCAGAGGACCAGAGACTCACTCCGTTGGTGGCTGTCCCTGGACAATCTGTCTCAAGGGATGATGTTCCACAGACCAGAGTGGGTCATTGTCACGACCGACGCCAGTCTGATAGGCTGGGGCGCGGTCTGGGGATCCCTGAAAGCTCAGGGTCTTTGGTCTCGGGAAGAATCTCTTCTACCGATAAATATTCTGGAACTAAGAGCGATATTCAATGCTCTCCAGGCCTGGCCCCAGCTTGCGAGGACCAGGTTCATACGGTTTCAATCAGACAACATGACGACTGTTGCGTACATCAACCATCAGGGGGGAACAAGGAGTTCCCTAGCGATGGAAGAAGTAACCAAAATTATTCTTTGGGCGGAGTCTCACTCCTGCCACCTGTCTGCTATCCACATCCCAGGAGTGGAAAATTGGGAAGCGGATTTTCTGAGTCGGCAGACATTGCATCCGGGGGAGTGGGAACTCCATCCGGAAATCTTTGCCCAAGTCACTCACCTGTGGGGCATTCCAGACATGGATCTGATGGCCTCTCGTCAGAACTTCAAAGTTCCTTGCTACGGGGCCAGATCCAGGGATCCCAAGGCGGCTCTAGTGGATGCACTAGTAGCACCTTGGACCTTCAAACTAGCTTATGTGTTCCCGCCATTTCCTCTCATCCCCAGGCTGATAGCCAGGATCAAGCAGGAGAGGGCGTCGGTGATCTTGATAGCTCCTGCGTGGCCACGCAGGACTTGGTATGCAGATCTGGTGAATATGTCATCGGCTCCACCTTGGAAGCTACCTTTGAGACGAGACCTTCTTGTTCAGGGTCCGTTCGAACATCCGAATCTGGTTTCACTCCAGCTGACTGCTTGGAGATTGAACGCTTGATTTTATCGAAGCGAGGATTCTCAGATTCTGTTATCGATACTCTTGTTCAGGCCAGAAAGCCTGTGACTAGAAAGATTTACCACAAAATTTGGAAAAAATATATCTGTTGGTGTGAATCTAAAGGATTCCCTTGGGACAAGGTTAAGATTCCTAGGATTCTATCCTTCCTTCAAGAAGGATTGGAAAAAGGATTATCTGCAAGTTCCCTGAAGGGACAGATTTCTGCCTTGTCGGTATTACTTCACAAAAAGCTGGCAGCTGTGCCAGATGTTCAAGCCTTTGTTCAGGCTCTGGTTAGAATCAAGCCTGTTTACAAACCTTTGACTCCTCCTTGGAGTCTCAATTTAGTTCTTTCAGTTCTTCAGGGGGTTCCGTTTGAACCCTTACATTCCGTTGATATTAAGTTATTATCTTGGAAAGTTTTGTTTTTAGTTGCGATTTCTTCTGCTAGAAGAGTCTCAGAATTATCTGCTCTGCAGTGTTCTCCTCCTTATCTGGTGTTCCATGCAGATAAGGTGGTTTTACGTACTAAACCTGGTTTTCTTCCAAAAGTTGTTTCTAACAAAAACATTAACCAGGAGATTATCGTACCTTCTCTGTGTCCAAAACCAGTTTCAAAGAAGGAACGTTTGTTGCACAATTTGGATGTTGTTCGCGCTCTAAAATTCTATTTAGATGCTACAAAGGATTTTAGACAAACATCTTCCTTGTTTGTTGTTTATTCAGGTAAAAGGAGAGGTCAAAAAGCAACTTCTACCTCTCTCTCTTTTTGGATTAAAAGCATCATCAGATTGGCTTACGAGACTGCCGGACGGCAGCCTCCCGAAAGAATCACAGCTCATTCCACTAGGGCTGTGGCTTCCACATGGGCCTTCAAGAACGAGGCTTCTGTTGATCAGATATGTAGGGCAGCGACTTGGTCTTCACTGCACACTTTTACCAAATTTTACAAGTTTGATACTTTTGCTTCTTCTGAGGCTATTTTTGGGAGAAAGGTTTTGCAAGCCGTGGTGCCTTCCATTTAGGTGACCTGATTTGCTCCCTCCCTTCATCCGTGTCCTAAAGCTTTGGTATTGGTTCCCACAAGTAAGGATGACGCCGTGGACCGGACACACCTATGTTGGAGAAAACAGAATTTATGTTTACCTGATAAATTTCTTTCTCCAACGGTGTGTCCGGTCCACGGCCCGCCCTGGTTTTTTTAATCAGGTCTGATATTTTATTTTCTTTAACTACAGTCACCACGGTACCATATGGTTTCTCCTATGCAAATATTCCTCCTTAACGTCGGTCGAATGACTGGGGTAGGCGGAGCCTAGGAGGGATCATGTGACCAGCTTTGCTGGGCTCTTTGCCATTTCCTGTTGGGGAAGAGAATATCCCACAAGTAAGGATGACGCCGTGGACCGGACACACCGTTGGAGAAAGAAATTTATCAGGTAAACATAAATTCTGTTTTTATGCTGAATGACATTCAGGTGACTTAGCATATGGATATTATGTCCCTTTATTACTTTTCATTTGAAAATTGCAATTACTCACTGGATTTCATGTAAGATCAGTGACTTCTAAGAGAGACTGTTGACTGCATTGCAGAGTTCAAGAGGAATGCAGGGCTGCCAAAGGTGACATTGAAATTCAGCTATACACCACAGAAAAAAAAAGAAAACCATCTCAGCCTACGCAAAGGGTAAGAGTTGTAATGTTTATTATTTTAGTATCTGGTAGCAGAATAAAACGCTCATTGGTTTTATTTTTCTATTGCCTGCATTTTATCCAATCACTATTATTTTTTATACATTTAAGTATATAGTTTTACATGGTATTAGTTTACCTGTGTGATATCTGTGAATATGAGTCTCAATTAGATTCAATAATAAACTGTGTGGAGCATTGATGGAGCAGTGTAGCTAAAGACACAGTGTAAATTATGCCCCCCCCCATACTCCTCCTATATCAATTACTGCTCAGAACTCAAGCTCCCAAGGAAAGCACAAAAAACAGTCATTAACCTATATTTTCTTCTAAATTCTACATATCAGTAGCTAGTTTAAAGGGTTATGAAACCCAGACATTTTCTTTTGTGATTTAGACAGAGCATACCAATTTAAAAAAAAAAAAGTTTCAAAATTACTTCTATTATCAAATTTGCTGTGTACCCATAATATTGTTTGTTGAAGAGATACCTAGGTAGGTGTCTGGAACACTACATGGCAGGAAATAGTGCTGCCATCTAGTGCTCTTGCAAAACTGCTGCCACATAGTGCTCCAGAAATGGGCTGGCTCCTGAGTTTACATCTTTGCTTTTCAACAAAAGATACAAACAAAATCCTTAAACACCCAGGTTACATTTGTGAGTGAGACAAGCACAAAGAACATTTTACGCAAAGCAAGATGTATTTAATGTACCATTTAAAAAAAAATAAAAAAAAAATATATTCAATTTATTATAGGTGCCTTTTAAAATGTATTGTTCAAGTTATAAAAACAGTTGGTTTTTTTTTCCCTTTCTTTCTCAGAGTGAACATCAAATCTTCAGTGGGCGATCGTTAAGGAAAATCCAGCGCAAACGCCAACACGCCTACCAGACCCGTTCTACAATTGAGCATAATACACAGAGCAACACTCCAAGTACGAATGAAGAAGATACACAAAGTTCCAGAGAGGTAAGATACAATTCCTGCAATATGTCAAGGGTTCTCACTGCAGCTGCTTATTATTATTTTTTAAATATACATTTCTTAAAGGGACGGAAAAGTCGGTTAAACTTTCGTGATTCAGATAGAGCATGCAATATTAAGCATTTTGCGAGGCTTGCTGAACACATCTGGTGACCCAGTCACTATGTATCTCCCAGCAGTGCATTACTTCTCCGGAGCCTACCTATGTATGCTCTTCAATAAAGGATAAAAAGAGAATAATGCACATTTTATAATAAGTAAATTGGAAAGTTGTTTAAAATTCCATACTCCGTTTTCTGATAGAAACATTTTAAGATTATGACTTAAAGGTACCACATTTTTGCTACTTTTAAACATTCACTTTTGCATGTGAATAAGTAGTTACTTAGATTTATTTTGTAGTGCAGCAGTTCCCATGTTACTTCAATTCATTGCTAGTATAATTTTGAACAGCTAGTCATGATGGTCAACTGCAAATTGTTCTTTGCTAAGTTGAGTGAAGAAGCCAGGTTCCTATTTTGACTGGGTGAGAGGGTAAAGCAATGCTTGTATACACCTTTTTTTCTGCAGTGCAAAGATATCTATAGAGTTATATAAATATTTATATGTTGAAACAAAATGCAGTCTTTTCAGAAGAGGTGTAACCTTAAAGGTTTTGACTTTTAAGAAAATAAGTGTGATTTATGTTTAGCAGATTGTTCTACTCACATGGGATAACTATGTACTGATGTAATTTAGTTTAGAAATTGTCTCATTTTGGATTTCACTGACTGTCACCTGTATACCTGTGCCTTACAGGATGAGGAATCCCGGCATTCTAGTGTGGGTTCTGCAAATGAAACCGCAGCAACATGGCAGACTGAGAGCTCGTCCAGGTGTTTGTTTTTGGTTTATATTTTGAATATACTAATTGACACATGCAGACATACACACTTTACAAGCCATGCCTAATTTAAAGGGAGTAGTTCAAGATCACAGATCAGCAGTTATCAACTAAATGGATACAACAAAAGGCAAAAATTATAAGGCTACCAAGCACAATCCCCACCGTATGCATTTTAGTCTATAGGTTAAAGGGACACTGAACCCACATTTTTTCTTTTGTGATTCAGATAGAGCAGGCAATTTTAAGCAACTTTCTAATTTACTCCTATTATTAATGTTTCTTCGTTCTCTTGCTATCTTTATTTAAAATAGAAGGCATCTAAGTTTTTATTCTTGGTTCAGAACTCTGGACAGCAGTTTTTGATTGGCGGATTAATTTATCCACCAATCAGCGAGGACAACCTAGGTTATTCACAAAAAATGGGCTGGCATCTAAACTTACATTCTTGCATTTCAAATAAAGATACCAAGAGAATAAAGACAATTTGATAATAGGAGTAAATTAGAAAGTTGCTTAAAATTTCATGCTCTATCTGAATCACGAAAGAAAAAATGTGGGTTCAGTGTCCCTTTAACCTATAGACTAAAATGCATACGGTGGGGATTGTGCTTGGTAGCCTTATAATTGTTGCCTTTTGTTGTATCCATTTAGTTGATAACTCTGCTGATCTGTGATCTTGAACTACTCTACTTAAATATAAGGCTTATTTTAGGATGATAATCACATTTAGCAATTTGTTTTAATTTTAAATTACAAATTTATACCAAGATACATTTAACATCACAAATGTGAAGTCAGTCCCAGTCATATGGTTATACTCTGTAAAGATTGATATCCCTTTTTATCTTTATTTGAGAGCCAATACAAACAGATCCTAGGTTAAAATGACTAGATAAACCTTGGTTAATATCTTTGTTTTGTAAAAAAAAGAAATTAATTGGCTAATCATTTATATTTTCCTTTTGGTATTAACAACAAAAATGTATGTTGTTACATGGAGATTTTTATTCTAGTGCTATTAAGTTTACAATTGGAAAGTGACATAGCCTTGTTTTTAGCGCTATGCCTTGTGAATAAACAGCAGCCAGCAGAACTTGGGTAATTTACATTGGCAAACCACAATACAAAATTAGGAACCGACGCAGAAGATGCCAACTAACAAATAAATCAAGGGACATTAAACACCTGTTGGTTTTGTATAAAACTTGTGCTTTGTCCCACGCTCCCTAGGAAGTCCAAAAAGAAAAACCTGTAACCTAAAGGTATATTAAACACTAAATGGATTTCAAGCACCTTCCTCTAATCATCTAATCAGGGGTGCTGCCATGTTGGAACCTAGGTTACACTGCACATGTGCATGCAGGTCAGTATTAGAATGTAATAAAAGGTAAACTTCAAAATGGTGGCACCCATGACTAGAGTGAGGCAGGGAATAACCTCAATACTATCTTTAGAAATTGTATTTAGTGTTTAATGTCCCTTTAAAGGGACATTAAATTGCTAAGCACAACTACCCTAGTATGTTTACTACTCACTATATTATTGCAATTTTTCTTGTTCCTGCAGCTCTTTACAAATCTGTTATCCTGTTTTTTTTTTTTTTTATTGTTTTTTTTTATTAATGATTTGCACAATACATGAAGACATAGGTAAAAATACATCCTACTGATATAGTCCATACAGTAAGTGCTAACATTCCATTCATGTCTATCAGTTATGTGAGTAATGAGTCCCTTGCTCAGATGTCTTCAATTACGTGTTAAAAATGGAAAACAATATCAGCGTCAATGTGATAAAGTTAAACAATTAATCTAAACAATTTTCCTCAGAAGTTGTTTTTTTTTTTACCATCAGGTCCCCAGGTCCGGCTCTAAAAATGTTGTATATCCTAGCAGTATGAAGTAGCTATGGAAATTTTGTACGGTCTGGTATTCTCCACTGTTATCCTGTTTTAATAGCTTAAAGGTGCCAGATACTGAAGCTCCACCTCTGTACCGGATGCTGCAATCTTGGAGCTTAGGTATTTGACAGAATCTGTGCACGTTAAGTGATATTGCCTAGTATTTTAAAGCTGGATAATGAGCTTTAGGTTAGGATGCATTACACAAATCAGGAGCTTTACATTTTTCTTTCCATGGCTGCATTGCTCTATTATTGTGGAGTGATTTTTATTTTTAGATATATTTTTTTGTAAATGTAAAAAATGTAAAGCTCACATGATGTATCGTGCACACTAACCTGAAGCACATTATACAGCTGTAAAAAAAGGACAATATTACTGATCTGTTAGTGAGCACTGCTTCTGTTACAAGCTGTGAGAATACCTGAGCTCCAAGATGGCAGCCCCAGTACAAAGAGGCAGAGCTTCAGTATCTGGCACCTTTAAGCTATGAAAACAGGGGAACTCTTTTGTAAAGAGCTGCAGAAACAGGATGAAATACAATAACATAGTGAGTAGTTACTATTCTTTTTAGGAATGCACCGAAATTTCGGCCGCAGAAAGTTTCGGCCGAAGATGGCATTTTTGGTTATTTTGTTTTTCGTTTTTTTGCCTTTTATTTTCGCTAAAATTGTGTAGCATATTTCAAATTTGATGCCAGCCTAGAGCTGCTGTTTCAGTTCATTACTTGACTTACTGTTTTGCATATAATAATAGTTTTCTAGGACTATACTTTATTTTGACAATGGGTAAAAAAAAATAAAAAAAAAAATGGTTAAATCTGATTCTGTTACACAGAACTAAATAAAGAATACTAGCGATGCACCAAAATTTGGGCCGCCGTAAATGTGCAATTCCAATTTTGGCCCAAAGAGGACCAATATGGCTAAAAATGTACAGCCCTCCCCTGTTCTATTGAGTTAAATGTCTATCCTTAGCATAAGGTGAGCAGCACAGCACTGGCATGGTACACAGAGCACACACATAAGTACCATGACATGATGATATTTGAAACCAGCAGTGCCCTTTTTTTTTTTTTTTTTTCTTTTTCTTTCATGTAATTAGCAAGAGTCCATGCGCTAGTGACGTATGGGATATACATTCCTACCAGGAGGGGCAAAGTTTCCCAAACCTCAAAATGCCTATAAATACACCCCTCACCACACCCAGAATTCAGTTTTACAAACTTTGCCTCCCATGGAGGTGGTGAAGTAAGTTTGTGCTAGATTTCTACGTTGATATGCGCTTCGCAGCAGGTTTTCCTCTCAGAGTGCAGTGAATGTCAGAGGGATGTGAAGAGAGTATTGCCTATTTGAATACCATGGTCTTCCTCTAGGGGATCTTTTTCATAGGTTCTCTGTTATCGGTAGTAGAGATTTCTTCTCCTACCTCCCTTTTCAGATCGACGATATACTCTTATATACCATTACCTCTACTGATTCTCGTTTCAGTACTGGTTTGGCTATCTACTATATGTAGATGAGTGTCTTGGGGTAAGTAAATCTTATTTCTATTTATGACACTCAAAGCTATGGTTGGGCACTTTATATGTAAAGTTCTAAATATATGTTTTAAACTTATATTTGCCTTGATTCAGGATAATCAGTATTCCTTCTTTCAGACTGTCGGTTTCATTTTTTGGGAAAATGCATATGAATAAATATTTTTTCTTACCTTGAAATTTTCAAATTGACTTTTTTCCTTGCGGGCTGTTAGTCTTGCGGGGGCAGAAAATGCTTCAATTTATTACGGGCGACCTTTTTTGACGCAAAATTTCGTCATTTCCGGCACCATAGTTGACGCCGGAAGTTTTCACGTGGGTGCGTCATTTTTGACGCATGTGTGTTAGACGTTTTTTTGCGCCAAAAATTTGGGCGTCGTTTTTTGGCGCCAAAACATGTGGGCATCCTACTTGGCGCCAAAAAAAGTGGGCGTCATACTTGGCGCCAGTTTTTTTCACATTATTTTAGTCTCATTTTTTTGTTGCTTCTGGTTGCTAGAGGCTTGTTTGTTTTGCATTTTTTCCCATTCCTGAAACTGTCATTTAAGGAATTTGATAATTTTGCTTTATATGTTGTTTTTTCTATTACATATTGCAAGATGTCACAACCTGACCCTGGATCAGAATCTACTTCTGGAAAGACGCTGCCTGATGTTGGTTCTACCAAAGCTAAGTGCATTTGTTGTAAACTTTTGGTAACTGTTCCTCCGGCTGTAGTTTGTGTTAGTTGTCATGATAAACTTTCTAACGCAGATAATGTCTCCATTAGTAATAATCCATTACCTGTTGTTGTTCCTTCAACATCTAATGTTCAGGATGTTCCTGTTAATGTAAGAGAATTTGTTTCTAATTCTATTAGGAAGGCTCTGTCTGTTATTCCTCCTTTCAGTAAACGTAAAAGGTCTTTTAAAACTTCTCATATCTCAGATGAATTTTTAAATGACCGCCATCATTCTGACTTATCTATTTCTGATGAGGATCTCTCTGGTTCAGAAAATTCTGCCTCAGATATTGACACTGATAAATCTTCATATTTATTTAAGATGGAATTTATTCGTTCTTTACTTAAAGAAGTGTTGATTGCATTAGATATGGAGGAGTCTAGTCCTCTTGATATTACAACTAATAAGCGTTTAAATTCAGTTTTTAAACCTCATGTAGTTATTCCAGAAGTTTTTCCAGTTCCTGATGCTATTTCAGAAGTAATTTCTAGGGAATGGAATAGTCTGGGTACTTCATTTACTCCTTCACCAAGGTTTAAAAAATTGTACCCTTTGCCATCTGACAGATTAGAGTTTTGGGAGAAAATCCCCAAAGTTGATGGGGCTATCTCTACTCTTGCTAAACGTACTACTATTCCTACGGCAGATAGTACTTCGTTTAAGGATCCTTTAGATAGGAAGCTTGAATCCTTTCTAAGGAAGGCTTATTTATGTTCAGGTAATCTTCTTAGGCCTGCTATTTCTTTGGCTGATGTTGCTGCAGCTTCCACTTTTTGGTTGGAGGCTTTAGCGCAACAAGTGTCAGACCATAATGCTTATAGCATTGTTAAACTTCTTCAACATGCTAATAACTTTGTTTGTGATGCCATTTTTTATATCATTAGAGTTGATGTCAGGTATATGTCTTTAGCTATTTTAGCTAGAAGAGCTTTATGGCTTAAATCTTGGAATGCAGATATGACTTCTAAGTCAACATTGCTTTCTCTTTCTTTCCAAGGTAATAAATTATTTGGTTCACAGTTGGATTCAATAATTTCAACTGTTACTGGGGGGAAGGGAGCCTTTTTGCCTCAGGACAGAAAATCTAAAGGTAAATATAGGGCTGCTAATCGTTTTCGTTCCTTTCGTCAGAATAAGGAACAAAAGCCTGACCCTTCCCCTAAAGGAACAGTTTCCGTTTGGAAACCTTCTCCAGTCTGGAATAAATCCAAGCCTTTTCGAAAGTCAAAACCAGCTCCTAAATCTGCATGAAGGTGCGGCCCTCATTCCAGCACAGCTGGTAGGGGGCAGGTTACGATTTTTCAAAGATGTTTGGATCAATTCGATTCACAGTCTTTCGATTCAGAACATTGTTTCACAAGGGTACAGAATAGGTTTCAAGGTAAGGCCGCCTGTGAGAAGATTTTTTTCTCTCACGCATCCCAGTAAACCCAGTAAAGGCTCAGGCGTCTCTGAAATGTCTTTCAGACCTAGAGTCAGCTGGGGTAATTATGCCAGTTCCAGTTCTGGAACAGGGTCTGGGGTTTTACTCAAATCTATTCATTGTACCAAAGAAAGAGAATTCCTTCAGACTAGTTCTGGATCTAAAAATATTGAATCGTTATGTAAGAATACCAACATTCAAAATGGTGACACTAAGGACTATTCTGCCTTTTGTTAAGCAAGGGCATTATATGTCCACAATAAACTTACAGGATGCATATCTTCATATTCCAATTCATCCAGATCACTATCAGTTCCTGAGATTCTCTTTTCTAGACAAGCATTACCAGTTTGTTGCTCTTCCGTTTGGCCTAGCAACAGCTCCAAGGATCTTTTCAAAGGTTCTCGGTGCCCTTCTATCTGTAATCAGAGAACAGGGTATTGCGGTATTTCCTTATTTGGACGATAGCTTGGTACTTGCTCAGTCTTTACATTTTGCAGAATCTCATACGAATCAACTTGTGTTGTTTCTTCAAAGACATGGTTGGAGGATCAATTTACCAAAGAGTTCCTTGATTCCTCAGACAAAGGTAACCTTTTTGGGTTTCCAAATAGATTCAGTGTCCATGACTTTGTCTCTAACCAGAAAAGAGACGTCTGAAATTAGTTTCAGCTTGTCGAAACCTTCAGTCTCAATCGTTCCCTTCGGTAGCTTTGTGCATGGAAATTCTAGGTCACATGACTGCTGCATCGGACGCGATCCCTTTTGCTCGTTTTCACATGAGACCTCTTCAGCTTTGTATGCTGAACCAATGGTGCAGGGATTATACAAAGATATCACAATTAATATCCTTAAATCCCAAAGTTCGATCTTCTCTGACTTGGTGGTTGGATCACCATCGTTTAATTCAAGGGGCCTCTTTTGTTCGTCCAACCTGGACTGTGATCTCAACAGATGCGAGTCTTTTAGGTTTGGGAGCTGTATGGGGATCTCTGACAGCGCAGGGGGTTTGGGAATCTCAGGAGGCGAGATTACCAATCAACATTTTGGAACTCCGTGCGATTTTCAGAGCTCTTCAGTTCTGGCCTCATCTGAAGAGAGAATCGTTTATTTGTTTTCAGACAGACAATGTCACAACTGTGGCGTATGTCAATCATCAAGGAGGGACTCACAGTCCTCAGGCTATGAAAGGAGTATCTCGGATACTTGTATGGGCGGAATCCAGCTCTTGTCTAATCTCTGCGGTTCACATTCCAGGTATAGACAATTGGGAAGCGGATTATCTCAGTCGCCAGACGCTACATCCGGGCGAATGGTCTCTTCACTCTGAGGTATTTCTTCAGATTGTTCAAATCTGGGGACTTCCAGAAATAGATCTGATGGCCTCTCATCTAAACAAGAAACTTCCCAGGTATCTGTCCAGATCCAGGGATCCTCAGGCGGAAGCAGTGGACGCGTTGTCGCTTCCCTGGAATTATCAACCTGCTTATATATTTCCGCCTCTAGTTCTTCTTCCAAAAGTGATTTCCAAAATCCTAATGGAGCGTTCGTTTGTACTGCTGGTGGCTCCAGCATGGCCTCACAGGTTTTGGTATGCGGATCTCGTTCGGATGGCCAGTTGCCATCCTTGGACTCTTCCGTTAAGGCCAGACCTTCTATCTCAAGGCCCATTTTTCCATCAGGATCTCAAATCATTAAATTTGAAGGTATAGAGATTGAACGCTTGATTCTTACTCATAGAGGTTTCTCTGACTCAGTGATTAATACTATGTTGCAGGCTCGTAAATCTGTATCTAGGAAGATTTATTACAGAGTCTGGAAGACTTACATTTCTTGGTGTTCTTCTCATAAATTCTCTTGGCATTCTTTTAGAATTCCAAGAATTTTACAGTTTCTTCAGGAAGGTTTGGATAAGGGTTTGTCTGCAAGTTCCTTGAAAGGACAAATCTCTGCTCTTTCTGTTCTTTTTCACAGAAAGATTGCTAATCTTCCTGATATTCATTGTTTTGTACAGGCTTTGTTTCGTATCAAGCCTGTCATTAAGTCAATCTCTCCTCCTTGGAGTCTTAATTTGGTTCTGAGGGCTTTACAGGCTCCTCCGTTTGAACCTATGCATTCTCTGGATATTAAATTACTTTCTTGGAAAGTTTTTTGTTCCTTTTTGCCATCTCTTCTGCTAGAAGAGTTTCTGAGTTATCTGCTCTTTCTTGTGAATCTCCTTTTCTGATTTTTCATCAGGATAAGGCGGTGTTGCGGACTTCATTTAAATTTTTACCTAAAGTTCTGAATTCTAACATTAGTAGAGAAATTGTTGTCCCTTCATTGTGTCCTAATCCTAAGAATTCTCTGGAGAGATCTTTACATTCTTTGGATGTGGTTAGAGCTTTGAAATATGTTGAAGCTACTAAAGGTTTCAGAAAGACTTCTAGTCTATTTGTTATCTTTTCTGGTTCCAGGAAAGGTCAGAAGGCTTCTGCCATTTCTTTGGCATCTTGGTTAAAGTCTTTGATTCATCATGCTTATGTGGAGTCGGGTAAGTCCCCGCCTCAAAGGATTTCGGCTCATTCTACTAGGTCAGTTTCTACTTCCTGGGCTTTTAGGAATGAAGCTTCTGTTGATCAGATTTGCAAAGCAGCAACTTGGTCTTCTTTGCATACTTTTACTAAATTCTACCATTTTGATGTTTTCTCTTCATCTGAAGCAGTTTTTGGTAGAAAAGTACTTCAGGCAGCTGTTTCAGTTTGATTCTTCTGCTTATTGTTTCATTTTTTTGATTTGGGTTGTGGATCTTTTTCAGCGGAATTTGCTGTCTTTATTTTATCCCTCCCTCTCTAGTGACTCATGCGTGGAAGTTCCACATCTTGGGTATCTGCTATCCCATACGTCACTAGCTCATGGACTCTTGCTAATTACATGAAAGAAAACATAATTTATGTAAGAACTTACCTGATAAATTCATTTCTTTCATATTGGCAAGAGTCCATGAGGCCCACCCTTTTTTTGTGGTGGTTATGATTTTTTTGTATAAAGCACAATTATTCCAATTCCTTATTTTTGATGCTTTCGCTCCTTTCTTATCACCCCACTTCTTGGCTATTCGTTAAACTGAATTGTGGGTGTGTTGAGGGGTGTATTTATAGGCATTTTGAGGTTTGGGAAACTTTGCCCCTCCTGGTAGGAATGTATATCCCATACGTCACTAGCTCATGGACTCTTGCTAATATGAAAGAAATGAATTTATCAAGTTCTCACATAAATTATGTTTTTAAAGAAGGAAACCAAAGTTCTGAATACAGTTTTCAAAGGAGGATACGTAACATGTTTATAAACACTTGATATTATCAGACACAGCCCTAAGCACACACAGTGAATATGTATAAGCCTTATATACAGTGCTCATACATCAGCCTCATGTGCGTAGACATTCTATTTGCCTGAGTCAAATATGCGTGCACACTATATATGCATAAGCCCCAAGCTCGCACACAGTTGGTACAAATTAGCACCCACCAGACAGTGTATGCAAAAAAGCACAGTAACTTTCTATAACCACCTTGCATGTAAGGTTGTAGCTAAGTCCGGTGGTCCTGGTGATAGGCGACAGGCAGACTCCATTTGGGGCTCCGGACATATAATCTGACAGGTCAATGTGAGACCCGAACCAGGAACTAGTCAGAGATACGATGAGACGATCATGTGCAGCCATGCCTATCGCACGGATAACTACACCCAAAAACAAGAATGATAGATTACAGATAGTATCGTCAGCGCCAAAAATATGTGCCACACAAACTACTCCTCGTATAAAGCGAGGTCTCCCAACAGGACCCCAAATATGAATAGAGAAAGAATGCTTAGAGGAAGTGCTATGGTAACCCTAGAAGGGGGTTAATAGCTTAAGGTGGATCCCAAAGATATGTGGCTAAAGATGTGGTGCTAGTAGATATGTATCAATAGATGTAGTATAAAATACAATTTATTATGCTACACATTAGTGAAGACGATTCATAAAAATGCATAAAATATTAAAAAACATATAGAGTTAATACATCAAAGAGAGTAGTTGGTAAAAAATGAATAATATATAGCTAGTACATCAAAAGGCTAATACATCAAGCTAAAACATCATGGGCTAATGCATCAAACTAAAAGATCATGCTAAAAACAATGGCTGATTGGATAGGAATATATATAAGGTTCCTATTGTATGATTGAAAAGGTAGCTATTGGTCCGGACTTAATCGGTCCAATAAGTGTCCTCAATGGACAGTGATGAGAAAGTCTAAAAGTCTATACAGTCCAGATTGAAGGTTACAGATGGCTAATATTTCCATGAACTTGGGTACAACAGATCCGTGATGAGTGGTTTAGATGCAATAAAAAATCCAAACAAAAAATGTATAAATAAATAAATATATATATATATATATATATATATATATATATATATATATACCTATGTTGAAAAAAATGTGAACAAAGGGGAAAAGAAAAAAAAAAAAGTTGAAAAAATGACCCAAAAAGTGGTGCAAAAATGAAAGTGAAAATACAAAAATTGGTAAAAAAATGGTAAAAAATATATATAACAAACTATATAGATAACTATATAGAGAAATAAGGTGTACATCTAAAACTGAAAAATAAAAATGAAGATGAAAATAAAAAAATAAAATAAAAATAAATTGCTGTGCAATTAGTGTTGTATTCCTAAATGTGATATCCCATATGATGACCCATATAGTGATAGTGGGAATGATTGTTCCTCTTCTTAGAAGAATTAAACCACATTAGTAACGTTTTGTTATGAATAATAGTGGATAATTAACGTTTTTGTGAATAATAGTAGATGACGTGTAGAGAATACAGTAGTAAAAACCTTTAGGATATCCTAAAAGGGAATAGAAATAAACATAGTGCAATAATGCTACTAAATATGAATAATATAGGTATTCAACTTACCAAATGAACCTGAGCCGTTATACCAGTATAGCCAATGCGTTTCGGTCCCTGGGCACCAGTCTTGAAAAATGTCCCAAGGGACCGAAACGCGTTGACTATACTGGTATAACGGCTCAGGTTCATTTGGTAAGTTGAATACCTATATAAGTGACCACGCCCATTTGTTGGTGCTTTCCACCCTACAAGCTCTCTGAGCTACACACACACACACTGTAGTTTAAAAAAAATAATAATAAAAATTTCGGTTTCAGTTTTCGGCCAGGGGCATCCTGAGTTTTCATTTCGGTGCATCCCTAATTCTTTTGTAGTTATGTACAGCAGTTTAATGTCCCTTTTACGCTTTTAAAATTCTGCAAATTGCCTAAACCGGCCATTTGGTTTGCAGTATCTGCAGGTTACAGAATTTGCTTTTTGATCTCTAGGAAGTGTGAGTCAAACACAAAAGTAAGAGATGTTTAATGTTCTTTTAAACTCACAATTGAATTCCTGTCATAACGTTAAAAAAAAATACTTACTATGTTATCACTTCTTGTGAAAAGTGGATTTTTTTCTATTCTTCTAGAGAACCTGTAGTAGATCCTGCAGGATCAATAATTCTATCCCTGCACAGTTCAACACAGTGATTGCTTGATCAGGGCAGGATCTTATTTATATTGGTGCCCAACTGGAAAAGAAGAGAAGATAAATATTCAATAGATTTTTCCAAAAGGAGTTTAAAAAGTAATTTTGGTAGCAAAATTTGCAGTGTGCTTTCTGGAAAGTATTTATTTTGCATGTAGGTTCAGTGCTGCTGTGCATACTGGATATATAAGGAAATACCCTTGTCTTTATTTTATAATTGTTTACTATTTTAATGCTGCTTTTTAGTGAGTCTTCAAGCGACTATTCAGACTGGACTGCAGATGCTGGGATTAATCTTCAACCTCCCAAAAGGAAGACAAGGCAGACAACACGGAGAATGTGTAGCAGCTCTGAAGAGGAGAACGGCAAAGAGGATGGAAAACAACGGAAACGCAAACAATTAAGAAGAAAGGTTTGAACGCCATTTACGTAATCCTGGTGCAATATTTTATATAGTCTTATGTATATTTAATATTCAAGTGTATTCTTTACAGTCTAAAAATGTCTTGCATTTTTTCCTCCCCAACAACTGAATTAAAACCATTATTAATGGCATCTTAAAGTGCCATTATACTCAAATAATTACATGCTCTAATCTGTTGTAGCATGTTATTTTAAAACTATTGAACCTAGATTACTAGGGGTTAAACACACAGTAGAAATACTGCTCGGGGCTCGAATAGCACTTCTGGTCCTGAGCACATTACCCCAATATCCAATCAGCAGCGCTGGGCGCAGAACTCAGATGTGGAACTAGTGCTGCTGATTAGATCAGCAGTGTTTTCCATTCGGGACCAGCAGTGCTCTGTTATTCCTGAGCGGTATTTCTACTGTGTGTGTGTGCGGTTAAACACACAGTAGTCTAGGGTCGATTCTTTTGATCCTTTTCAACTCCCAACTTCCTTTGGAGTAGGGTTAGAATCAAGAATTTCTCCAAGCAATTATGAAGTAACCTGTTAAATAGGGTGTTTACTTTTATTAGTTTCCTTTTAAAAACTCTTGGGCTTTCAACTATATCCAAGGAGTGCTTTTCTAACGTAAAGTACATGCAAGTTCTACTCTATAATAGGTAGACACATACTAGTTGACATCCGTAGTTTTATGTTCCTTATTTATATTGCCTCATTGATCAGACTTACCATCGTTACCATCGTTGCCATCGTTCACCTATTGATTGGACTTATACCTTTTATTAAATATGAACTTTTCTATTGATGCACTGACTGCTAATCACACATCAATTGCTTAGCAGTTGTACTCTTACATCAATTAGTAGAATGTTAAAGGGACATTTAACTGCTGGGTACAACTACAGTAGTAGCATGGTTACTATTCACCATGCTATTGGTTTCCCTCCTGTACATGCAACTCTTTAACCACTTCATGCCGTTTGGACGTTCCATGCCATTCTAACAGAGCTGGGCTTTAACACCATTAGGACAGCATTGAACATCCTACCTTATATGGCGTCCTGCAGCCTCCCCCTTTGACGTAAGCAAGAATTGGACTGGGGGGGGGGGTGCCTAGCAGCGTAGGCAGTCCCCCATGATCTGATCCCGGCCTTGAGATCACATGATCACGTTGACAATCACGTGATTTCATTTTTGCAGCAAGTTTTTACGTCGGAACTTTGCTCCGATGTTAACACTTTGATGTTGTCACAAAGGGGTTAAAGCCATTCTCTAATTTTGCCTCATTATAGAATTCAGTTGGTAAAGCTCTGCATTTTATACCGGGCGCCGCCACCTTGTAGCTCACGTATTATTGCATCCTGTGGTAGGAGCAGTGCACTTTCACAGATCTGCTTTTTTCACAGCTGTACCTTTTCACTTCAGTTTAGCTCATATAATAGAGGGACAAAGTTTTTTTTTTTTTTTTCTTTCCTTTTTTGCACAGTTTAAATGTTAAATAATATAAACTCCAAGATGTTGGGATCCAGTGTGAAATGCAGATCTTCACAAACTGATAATTGTAAGGGGTTAAAATTAGATAACGATTTTGAAGACAGCTGCAAGCACAGGAGGAAGAATAGCATGGTGACTAATTGTACTCAGCAGTTTCATGTTCCTTTTAAATCAGCAGTTCATTTTTTAAATACTATGCTCACTTCTGGTTCATCAAGCCAATCTGGAGTCAGATATGCTCCTTGCCCACACATTATACATTTTTTTTTTTTAGTTTGGGTATCTCAGAGGTCCCATGCTGAGATGCTTTGACAAGGGCTAAAGATAATTAATATAAAGGTCCTTAGGAGGTTATAAGAACCACACCACCTAAATGATTTGCAAAAGTCTTACAGTTTACTTTTCTCAGATTAGCAAATGAGATTTGTTATTTTAATAGTCCATGCTTATAAAAATGTCAGCCAAAGAAAAGAACTGCTTTCCCTATTTTAGATGCCATTCTCTCCAAGATCACTGATTTTTAGCAATAACCATTTTATTCTAGGATGTTCGCATTGCTAAGAAGATTCATGTTCATTACTTGCCCTCTTATTTCACATTTGCTCCCAAAACCTTAAAGGAACATTAAATCCAAAATGCAATTCCTCAAAGTTTAATCAAAAAAATCTTCGTGATTTATTCCCACTACTCTTCCTGTAATTTAAATAGCACATTTCCACTCCTCCAGAGAAGCCATAGTGCATTCTGTGGAAATCATACCCTTACCATCCTACATAGTTATCACTTGATCATAGCAGAAGCCCATTTATGTTTCTCCAACATAGGTGTGTCCGGTCCACGGCGTCATCCTTACTTGTGGGATATTCTCTTCCCCAACAGGAAATGGCAAAGAGCCCAGCAAAGCTGGTCACATGATCCCTCCTAGGCTCCGCCTACCCCAGTCATTCTCTTTGCCGTTGTACAGGCAACATCTCCACGGAGATGGCTTAGAGTTTTTTAGTGTTTAACTGTAGTTTTTATTATTCAATCAAGAGTTTGTTATTTTAAAATAGTGCTGGTATGTACTATTTACTCAGAAACAGAAAAGGGATGAAGATTTCTGTTTGTATGAGGAAAATGATTTTAGCACCGTAACTAAAATCCATGGCTGTTCCACACAGGACTGTTGAGAGCAATTAACTTCAGTTGGGGGAACAGTGTGCAGTCTCTTGCTGCTTGAGGTATGACACATTCTAACAAGACGATGTAATGCTGGAAGCTGTCATTTTTTCCCTATGGGATCCGGTAAGCCATGTTTATACGATGGTAAATAAGGGCTTCACAAGGGCTTATTAAGATTGTAGACTTTTCTGGGCTAAATCGATTCAGTTTTAAAACATATTTAGCTTTGAGGAATCATTTTATCTGGGTTTATTGATATTATAATATCGGCAGGCACTGTATTAGACACCTTATTTCTCTGGGGCTTTCCCAAAGCATAAGCAGAGCCTCATTTTCGCGCCGGTGTGGCGCACTTGTTTTTGAGAGGCATGGCATGCAGTCGCATGTGAGAGGAGCTCTGATACTTAGAAAAGACTTTCTGAAGGCGTCATTTGGTATCGTATTCCCCTTTGGGCTTGGTTGGGTCTCAGCAAAGCAGATACCAGGGACTGTAAAGGGGTTAAAGTGTTAAAACGGCTCCGGTTCCGTTATTTTAAGGGTTAAAGCTTCCAAATTTGGTGTGCAATACTTTTAAGGCTTTAAGACACTGTGGTGAAAATTTGGTGAATTTTGTACAATTCCTTCATGTTTTTTCGCAATTGCAGTAATAAAGTGTGTTCAGTTTAAAATTTAAAGTGACAGTAACGGTTTTATTTTAAAACGTTTTTTGTACTTTATTATCAAGTTTATGCCTGTTTAACATGTCTGAACTACCAGATAGACTGTGTTCTGAATGTGGGGAAGCCAGAATTCCTGCTCATTTAAATAAATGTGATTTATGTGATAATGACAATGATGCCCAAGATGATTCCTCAAGTGAGGGGAGTAAGCATGGTACTGCATCATTCCCTCCTTCGTCTACACGAGTTTTGCCCACTCAGGAGGCCCCTAGTACATCTAGCGCGCCAATACTGCTTACTATGCAACAATTAACGGCTGTAATGGATAATTCTGTCAAAAACATTTTAGCCAAAATGAACCCTTGTCAGCGTAAGCGTGGCTGCTCTGTTTTAGTTACTGAAGAGCATGACGACGCTGATATTAATATCTCTGAAGGGCCCCTAACCCAATCTGAGGGGGCCAGGGAGGTTTTGTCTGAGGGAGAAATTACTGATTCAGGGAACATTTCTCAACAGGCTGAACCTGATGTAATTGCATTTAAATTTAAGTTGGAACATCTCCGCATTCTGCTTAAGGAGGTATTATCCACTCTGGATGATTGTGAAAAGTTGGTCATCCCAGAGAAACTATGTAAAATGGACAAGTTCCTAGAGGTGCCGGAGCTCCCAGAAGCTTTTCCTATACCCAAGCGGGTGGCGGACATTGTTAATAAAGAATGGGAAAGGCCCGGTATTCCTTTCGTCCCTCCCCCCATATTTAAAAAATTGTTTCCTATGGTCGACCCCAGAAAGGACTTATGGCAGACAGTCCCCAAGGTCGAGGGAGCGGTTTCTACTTTAAACAAACGCACCACTATACCCATAGAGGATAGTTGTGCTTTCAAAGATCCTATGGATAAAAAATTAGAAGGTTTGCTTAAAAAGATGTTTGTTCAGCAGGGTTACCTTCTACAACCAATTTCATGCATTGTCCCTGTCACTACAGCCGCATGTTTCTGGTTTGATGAACTGATAAAGGCGCTCGATAGTGATTCTCCTCCTTATGAGGAGATTATGGACAGAATCAATGCTCTCAAATTGGCTAATTCTTTCACCCTAGACGCCACTTTGCAATTGGCTAGGTTAGCGGCTAAGAATTCTGGGTTTGCTATTGTGGCGCGCAGAGCGCTTTGGTTGAAATCTTGGTCGGCTGACGCGTCTTCCAAGAACAAGCTACTAAACATTCCTTTCAAGGGGAAAACGCTGTTTGGCCCTGACTTGAAAGAGATTATCTCGGATATCACTGGGGGTAAGGGCCACGCCCTTCCTCAGGATCGGCCTTTCAAGGCGAAAAATAGACCCAATTTTCGTCCCTTTCGTAAAAACGGACCAGCCCAAAGTGCTACGTCCTCTAAGCAAGAGGGTAATACTTCTCAAGCCAAGCCAGCTTGGAGACCAATGCAAGGCTGGAACAAGGGAAAGCAGGCCAAGAAGCCTGCCACTGCTACCAAGACAGCATGAAATATTGGCCCCCGATCCGGGACCGGATCTGGTGGGGGGCAGACTCTCTCTCTTCGCTCAGGCTTGGGCAAGAGATGTTCTGGATCCTTGGGCGCTAGAAATAGTCTCCCAGGGTTATCTTCTGGAATTCAAGGGACTTCCCCCAAGGGGGAGGTTCCACAGGTCTCAGTTGTCTTCAGACCACATAAAAAGACAGGCGTTCTTACATTGTGTAGAAGACCTGTTAAAAATGGGAGTGATTCATCCTGTTCCACTAAGAGAACAAGGGATGGGGTTCTACTCCAATCTGTTCATAGTTCCCAAAAAAGAGGGAACGTTCAGACCAATCTTAGATCTCAAGATCTTAAACAAGTTTCTCAAGGTTCCATCTTTCAAGATGGAAACCATTCGAACTATTCTTCCTTCCATCCAGGAGGGTCAATTCATGACCACGGTGGATTTAAAGGATGCGTATCTACATATTCCTATCCACAAGGAACATCATCGGTTCCTAAGGTTTGCATTCCTGGACAAACATTACCAGTTCGTGGCGCTTCCTTTCGGATTAGCCACTGCTCCAAGGATTTTCACAAAGGTACTAGGCTCCCTTCTAGCGGTGCTAAGACCAAGGGGCATTGCAGTAGTACCTTACCTGGACGACATTCTGATTCAAGCGTCGTCCCTTCCTCAAGCAAAGGCTCACACGGACATTGTCCTGGCCTTTCTCAGATCTCACGGCTGGAAAGTGAACGTGGAAAAGAGTTCTCTATCCCCGTCAACAAGGGTTCCCTTCTTGGGAACAATTATAGACTCTTTAGAAATGAGGATCTTTCTAACAGAGGCCAGAAAAACAAAACTTCTAGACTCTTGTCGGATACTTCATTCCGTTCCTCTTCCTTCCATAGCTCAGTGCATGGAAGTGATCGGGTTGATGGTAGCGGCGATGGACATAGTTCCTTTTGCGCGCATTCATCTAAGACCATTACAACTGTGCATGCTCAGTCAGTGGAATGGGGACTATACAGACTTGTCTCCGAAGATACAAGTAAATCAGAGGACCAGAGACTCACTCCGTTGGTGGCTGTCCCTGGACAATCTGTCTCAAGGGATGACGTTCCGCAGACCAGAGTGGGTCATTGTCACGACCGACGCCAGTCTGATGGGCTGGGGCGCGGTCTGGGGATCCCTGAAAGCTCAGGGTCTTTGGTCTCGGGAAGAATCTCTTCTACCGATAAATATTCTGGAACTGAGAGCGATATTCAATGCTCTCAAGGCCTGGCCTCGGCTAGCGAGGACCAAGTTCATACGGTTTCAATCAGACAACATGACAACTGTTGCGTACATCAACCATCAGGGGGGAACAAGGAGTTCCCTAGCGATGGAAGAAGTGACCAAAATCATTCTATGGGCGGAGTCTCACTCCTGCCACCTGTCTGCTATCCACATCCCAGGAGTGGAAAATTGGGAAGCGGATTTTCTGAGTCGTCAGACATTGCATCCGGGGGAGTGGGAACTCCATCCGGAAATCTTTGCCCAAGTCACTCACCTGTGGGGCATTCCAGACATGGATCTGATGGCTTCTCGTCAGAACTTCAAAGTTCCTTGCTACGGGGCCAGATCCAGGGATCCCAAGGCGGCTCTAGTGGATGCACTAGTAGCACCTTGGACCTTCAAACTAGCTTATGTGTTCCCGCCATTTCCTCTCATCCCCAGGCTGGTAGCCAGGATCAATCAGGAGAGGGCGTCGGTGATCTTGATAGCTCCTGCGTGGCCACGCAGGACTTGGTATGCAGATCTGGTGAATATGTCATCGGCTCCACCTTGGAAGCTACCTTTGAGACGAGACCTTCTTGTTCAGGGTCCGTTCGAACATCCGAATCTGGTTTCACTCCAGCTGACTGCTTGGAGATTGAACGCTTGATTTTATCGAAGCGAGGATTCTCAGATTCTGTTATCGATACTCTTGTTCAGGCCAGAAAGCCTGTAACTAGAAAGATTTACCACAAAATTTGGAAAAAATATATCTGTTGGTGTGAATCTAAAGGATTCCCTTGGGACAAGGTTAAGATTCCTAGGATTCTATCCTTCCTTCAAGAAGGATTGGAAAAAGGATTATCTGCTAGTTCCCTGAAGGGACAGATTTCTGCCTTGTCGGTATTACTTCACAAAAAGCTGGCAGCTGTGCCAGATGTTCAAGCCTTTGTTCAGGCTCTGGTTAGAATCAAGCCTGTTTACAAACCTTTGACTCCTCCTTGGAGTCTCAATTTAGTTCTTTCAGTTCTTCAGGGGGTTCCGTTTGAACCCTTACATTCCGTTGATATTAAGTTATTATCTTGGAAAGTTTTGTTTTTAGTTGCGATTTCTTCTGCTAGAAGAGTCTCAGAATTATCTGCTCTGCAGTGTTCTCCTCCTTATCTGGTGTTCCATGCAGATAAGGTGGTTTTACGTACTAAACCTGGTTTTCTTCCAAAAGTTGTTTCTAACAAAAACATTAACCAGGAGATTATCGTACCTTCTCTGTGTCCAAAACCAGTTTCAAAGAAGGAACGTTTGTTGCACAATTTGGATGTTGTTCGCGCTCTAAAATTCTATTTAGATGCTACAAAGGATTTTAGACAAACATCTTCCTTGTTTGTTGTTTATTCAGGTAAAAGGAGAGGTCAAAAAGCAACTTCTACCTCTCTCTCTTTTTGGATTAAAAGCATCATCAGATTGGCTTACGAGACTGCCGGACGGCAGCCTCCCGAAAGAATCACAGCTCATTCCACTAGGGCTGTGGCTTCCACATGGGCCTTCATGAACGAGGCTTCTGTTGATCAGATATGTAGGGCAGCGACTTGGTCTTCACTGCACACTTTTACCAAATTTTACAAGTTTGATACTTTTGCTTCTTCTGAGGCTATTTTTGGGAGAAAGGTTTTGCAAGCCGTGGTGCCTTCCATTTAGGTGACCTGATTTGCTCCCTCCCTTCATCCGTGTCCTAAAGCTTTGGTATTGGTTCCCACAAGTAAGGATGACGCCGTGGACCGGACACACCTATGTTGGAGAAAACAGAATTTATGTTTACCTGATAAATTTCTTTCTCCAACGGTGTGTCCGGTCCACGGCCCGCCCTGGTTTTTTAATCAGGTCTGATAATTTATTTTCTTTAACTACAGTCACCACGGTACCATATGGTTTCTCCTATGCAAATATTCCTCCTTAACGTCGGTCGAATGACTGGGGTAGGCGGAGCCTAGGAGGGATCATGTGACCAGCTTTGCTGGGCTCTTTGCCATTTCCTGTTGGGGAAGAGAATATCCCACAAGTAAGGATGACGCCGTGGACCGGACACACCGTTGGAGAAAGAAATTTATCAGGTAAACATAAATTCTGTTTTTCCTTATTGGCTGCAGCAGAAGACATATGATAAACATACGCTAGTGGCTTTTCAAAGGGTATCTGTCAACTACAGAGGTAGGTGGAAGCTTAAATTGTAAGCAGATTCTTTACAATGCAGTGATCAATTGGAGTACATATATCAAAAACCCTGATTTCTTTCATGTAATTAGCAAAAGTCCATGAGCTAGTGACGTATGGGATATACATTCCTACCAGGAGGGGCAAAGTTTCCCAAACATTAAAATGCCTATAAATACACCCCTCACCACACCCACAAATCAGTTTTACAAACTTTGTCTCCTATGGAGGTGGTGAAGTAAGTTTGTGCTAGATTCTACGTTGATATGCGCTCCGCAACAGGTTGGAGCCCGGTTTTCCTCTCAGCGTGCAGTGAATGTCAGAGGGATGTGAGGAGAGTATTGCCTATTTGAATGCAATGATCTCCTTCTACGGGGTCTATTTCATAGGTTCTCTGTTATCGGTCGTAGAGATTCATCTCTTACCTCCCTTTTCAGATCGACGATATACTCTTATATATATATATATATATATATATATATATATATATATATATATATATATATATATATATATATATATATATATATATATATATATACCATTACCTCTGCTGATTTTCGTTTCAGTACTGGTTTGGCTTTCTACAACATGTAGACGAGTGTCCTGGGGTAAGTAAGTCTTATTTTCTGTGACACTCTAAGCTATGGTTGGGCGCTTTTTTTATAAAGTTCTAAATATATGTATTCAAACATTTATTTGCCTTGACTCAGGATGTTCAACATTCCTTTTTTTCAGACAGTCAGTTTCATATTTGGGATAATGCATTTGAATCAATCATTTTTTCTTACCTTAAAAAATTTGACTTTTTCCCTGTGGGCTGTTAGGCTTGCGGGGGCTGAAAATGCTTCATTTTATTGCGTCATTCTTGGCGCAGACTTTTTTGGCGCAAAAAATCTTTTCCGTTTCCGGCGTCATACGTGTCGCCGGAAGTTGCGTCATTTTTTGACGTTCTTTTGCGCCAAAAATGTCGGCGTTCCGGATTTGGCGTAATTTTTGGCGCCAAAAGCATTTAGGCGCCAAATAATGTGGGCGTCTTATTTGGCGCTAAAAAAATATGGGCGTCACTTTTGTCTCCACATTATTTAAGTCTCATTTTTCATTGCTTCTGGTTGCTAGAAGCTTGTTCTTTGGCATTTTTTCCCATTCCTGAAACTGTCATTTAAGGAATTTGATCAATTTTGCTTTATATGTTGTTTTTTCTCTTACATATTGCAAGATGTCTCATGTTGCATCTGAGCCAGAAGATACTTCAGGAAAATCGCTGCCTGGTGCTGGAACTACCAAAGCTAAGTGTATCTGCTGTAAACTTTTGGTAGCTGTTCCTCCAGCTGTTGTTTGTATTAAATGTCATGACAAACTTGTTAATGCAGAAAATATTTCCTTTAGTAAAATACCATTACCTGTTGCAGTTCCATCAACATCTAATGTTCAGAGTGTTCCTGATAACATAAGAGATTTTGTTTCTGAATCTATTAAGAAGGCTATGTCTGTTATTCCTCCTTCTAGTAAACATAAAAAGTCTTTTAAAACTTCTCTTTATCCAGATGAATTTTTAAATGAAATTCCTCATTCTGATTTTAATGATTCTTCTGGTTCAGAGGATTCTGTTTCAGAGGTTGATGCTGATAAATCTTCATATTTATTTAAAATGGAATTTATTCGTTCTTTACTTAAAGAAGTCCTAATTGCATTAGAAATTGAGGATTCTGGTCCTCTTGATACTAAATCTAAACGTTTAGACAAGGTCTTTAAATCTCCTGTAGTTATTCCAGAAGTTTTTCCTGTTCCTGGTGCTATTTCTGAAGTAATTTCCAGGGAATGGAATAATTTGGGTAATTCATTTACTCCTTCTAAACGTTTTAAGCAATTATATCCTGTGCCGTCTGACAGATTAGAGTTTTGGGACAAAATCCCTAAAGTTGATGGGGCTATCTCTACCCTTGCTAAACGTACTACTATTCCTACAGCAGATGGTACTTCCTTTAAGGATCCTTTAGATAGGAAAATTGAATCCTTTCTAAGAAAAGCTTATTTGTGTTCAGGTAATCTTCTTAGACCTGCTATATCTTTGGCGGATGTTGCTGCAGCTTCAACTTTTTGGTTGGAAACTTTAGCGCAACAAGTAACAGATCATGATTCTCATAACATTATTATTCTTCTTCAACATGCTAATAATTTTATCTGTGATGCCATTTTTGATATTATCAGAGTTGATGTCAGGTTTATGTCTCTAGCTATTTTAGCTAGAAGAGCTTTATGGCTTGAAACTTGGAATGCTGATATGTCTTCTAAATCGACTCTACTTTCCCTTTCTTTCCAGGGTAATAAATTATTTGGTTCTCAGTTGGATTCTATTATCTCAACTGTTACTGGTGGGAAAGGAACTTTTTTACCACAGGATAAAAAATCTAAGGGTAAAAACAGGGCTAATAATCGTTTTCGTTCCTTTCGTTTCAACAAAGAACAAAAGCCTGATCCTTCATCCTCAGGAGCAGTTTCAGTTTGGAAACCATCTCCAGTCTGGAATAAATCCAAGCCTTCTAGAAAAGCAAAGCCAGCTTCTAAGTCCACATGAAGGTGCGGCCCTCATTCCAGCTCAGCTAATAGGGGGCAGATTAAGTTTTTTCAAAGAAATTTGGATCAATTCTGTTCACAATCTTTGGATTCAGAACATTATTTCAGAAGGGTACAGAATTGGTTTCAAGATAAAACCTCCTGCAAAGAGATTCTTTCTTTCCCGTGTCCCAGTAAACCCAGCGAAAGCTCAAGCATTTCTGAAATGTGTTTCAGATCTAGAGTTGGCTGGAGTAATTATGCCAGTTCCAGTTCTGGAACAGGGGCTGGGGTTTTATTCGAATCTCTTCATTGTACCAAAGAAGGAGAATTCCTTCAGACCAGTTCTGGATCTAAAAATATTGAATCGTTATGTAAGGATACCAACATTCAAAATGGTAACTGTAAGGACTATCCTGCCTTTTGTTCAGCAAGGGCATTATATGTCTACAATAGATTTACAGGATGCATATCTGCATATTCCGATTCATCCAGCTCACTATCAGTTTCTGAGATTCTCTTTCCTAGACAAGCATTACCAGTTTGTGGCTCTGCCGTTAGGCCTAGCAACAGCTCCAAGAATTTTTACAAAGGTTCTCAGTGCCCTTCTATCTGTAATCAGAGAACAGGGTATTGTGGTATTTCCTTATTTGGACAATATCTTGGTACTTGCTCAGTCTTCACATTTAGCAGAATTTCATACGAATCGACTTTTGTTGTTTCTTCAAAATCATGGTTGGAGGATCAATTCACTAAAAAGTTCATTGATTCCTCAGACAAGGGTAACCTTTTTGGGTTTCCAGATAGATTCAGTGTCCATGACTCTGTCTTTGACAGACAAGAGACGTCTAAAATTGATTTCAGCTTGTCGAAACCTTCAGTCACAATCATTCCCTTCGGTAGCCTTATGCATGGAAATTCTAGGTCTTATGACTGCTGCATCGGACGCGATCCCCTTTGCTCGTTTTCACATGCGACCTCTTCAGCTCTGTATGCTGAACCAATGGTGCAGGGATTACACAAAGATATCTCAATTAATATCTTTAAAACCGATTGTACGACACTCTCTGACGTGGTGGACAGATCACCATCGTTTAGTTCAGGGGGCTTCTTTTGTTCTTCCGACCTGGACTGTAATTTCAACAGATGCAAGTCTTACAGGTTGGGGAGCTGTGTGGGGGTCTCTGACAGCACAAGGGGTTTGGGAATCTCAGGAGGTGAGATTACTGATCAATATTTTGGAACTCCGTGCAATTTTCAGAGCTCTTCAGTTTTGGCCTCTTCTGAAGAGAGAATCGTTCATTTGTTTTCAGACAGACAATGTCACAACTGTGGCATACATCAATCATCAAGGAGGGACTCACAGTCCTCTGGCTATGAAAGAAGTATCTCGAATTCTGGTTTGGGCGGAATCCAGCTCCTGTCTAATCTCTGCGGTTCATATTCCAGGAATAGACAATTGGGAAGCGGATTATCTCGGTCGCCAAACGTTGCATCCGGGCGAATGGTCTCTTCACCCAGAGGTATTTCTTCAGATTGTTCAAATGTGGGAACTTCCAGAAATAGATCTGATGGCTTCTCATCTAAACAAGAAACTTCCCAGGTATCTGTCCAGATCCCGGGATCCTCAGGCGGAGGCAGTGGATGCATTATCACTTCCTTGGAAGTATCATCCTGCCTATATCTTTCCGCCTCTAGTTCTTCTTCCAAGAGTAATCTCCAAGATTCTGAAGGAATGCTCGTTCTGCTGGTAGCTCCAGCATGGCCTCACAGGTTTTGGTATGCGGATCTTGTCCGGATGGCCTCTTGCCAACCGTGGACTCTTCCGTTAAGACCAGACCTTCTGTCGCAAGGTCCTTTTTTCCATCAGGATCTCAAATCCTTAAATTTAAAGGTATGGAGATTGAACGCTTGATTCTTGGTCAAAGAGGTTTCTCTGACTCTGTGATTAATACTATGTTACAGGCTCGTAAATCTGTATCTAGAGAGATATATTATCGAGCCTGGAAGGCTTACATTTCTTGGTGTCTTTCTCATCATTTTTCCTGGCATTCTTTTAGAATTCCGAGAATTTTACAGTTTCTTCAGGATGGTTTGGATAAAGGTTTGTCCGCAAGTTCCTTGAAAGGTCAAATCTCTGCTCTTTCTGTTCTTTTTCACAGAAAGATTGCTAATCTTCCTGATATTCATTGTTTTGTACAAGCCTTGGTTCGTATAAAACCTGTCATTAAGTCAATTTCTCCTCCTTGGAGTTTGAATTTGGTTCTGGGGGCTCTTCAAGCTCCTCTGTTTGAACCTATGCATTCATTGGACATTAAATTACTTTCTTGTAAAGTTTTGTTCCTTTTGGCCATCTCTTCTGCCAGAAGAGTCTCTGAATTGTCTGCTCTTTCTTGTGAGTCTCCTTTTCTGATTTTTCATCAGGATAAGGCAGTGTTGCGAACTTCTTTTGAATTTTTACCTAAGGTTGTGAATTCCAACAACATTAGTAGAGAAATTGTAGTTCCTTCATTATGCCCTAATCCTAAGAATTCTAAGGAGAAATCGTTGCATTCTTTGGATGTTGTTAGAGCTTTGAAATATTATGTTGAAGCTACTAAGACTTTCCGAAAGACTTCTAGTCTATTTGTCTTCTTTTCCGGTTCTAGAAAAGGCCAGAAAGCTTCTGCCATTTCTTTGGCATCTTGGTTGAAATCTTTAATTCATCATGCCTATGTTGAGTCGGGTAAAACTCCGCCTCAGAGGATTACAGCTCATTCTACTAGGTCAGTTTCTACTTCCTGGGCGTTTTAGGAATGAAGCTTCGGTTGATCAGATTTGCAAAGCAGCAACTTGGTCTTCTTTGCATACTTTTACTAAATTCTACCATTTTGATGTGTTTTCTTCTTCTGAAGCAGTTTTTGGTAGAAAAGTACTTCAGGCAGCTGTTTCAGTTTGAATCTTCTGCTTATGTTTTCATTTAAACTTTATTTTGGGTGTGGATTATTTTCAGCAGGAATTGGCTGTCTTTATTTTATCCCTCCCTCTCTAGTGACTCTTGCGTGGAAAGATCCACATCTTGGGTAGTCATTATCCCATACGTCACTAGCTCATGGACTCTTGCTAATTACATGAAAGAAAACATAATTTATGTAAGAACTTACCTGATAAATTCATTTCTTTCATATTAGCAAGAGTCCATGAGGCCCACCCTTTTTTGTGGTGGTTATGATTTTTTTGTATAAAGCACAATTATTCCAATTCCTTATTTTTTATGCTTTCGCACTTTTTTCTTATCACCCCACTTCTTGGCTATTCATTAAACTGATTTGTGGGTGTGGTGAGGGGTGTATTTATAGGCATTTTAAGGTTTGGGAAACTTTGCCCCTCCTGGTAGGAATGTATATCCCATACGTCACTAGCTCATGGACTCTTGCTAATATGAAAGAAATTAATTTATCAGGTAAGTTATTACATAAATTATGTTTTCCTTTTTAATATGAGGAGAGTCCATGGCTTCATTCATTTCTTGTGGGAAATACAGAACCTGCAGAACCTGGCCACCAGGGAAGGCAAAGACACCCCAGCCAAAGGCTTAAATCCCTCCCCCCATCCCCCAGTCATTATTTGCCTTTCGTCACAGGAGGATGGCAGAGAAGTGTCAGCAGATTCGGAGTAGTCTCTTATGGAGGGTAGTACCCTTCGGCATGGGACTGGAGTTTTAAGTAGTCTTGTCAGCCTCTCACTGAGAGCATTGACTAATATTGGGGTCTGGAGATGCAGGGAGAGTCTTTCTGCGAAACCATTTAGACTTGTATTAACAACTCCTAAGCAATCTGTGTTGACGAGTAGAGAGATATACAGAGGGCGACTCCTAGTGCAGATTAGTAAGCAAAGCGTAAACCCACCAGCTTAACCCTTCAGAGAGATACTCAGAGTATAAAGCACACTGTAGTGCTAATGCAGCAAGCTGGGTATATTACAGTGGCCCAGCGCACATACCACTCCGGTGTAGAATGGTCCAAGGTGTTTAAAATTCTCAAATGAAAAAATAGGAGACTCCAGAAGTATAAAAACACTTTATATATAAAAATATAACTGTTTACATTAAAATATCAGTAATTACGCTACGCGTTTCTCAGAGCTGACCACTCTGTTTCCTCAGGCAAGTAATACTGATCTGTAGCTGAAGTCTCCTATTTGTATCCCCTCAAATCAATTAAAACATCGGTCACACCCAGTTTAACAATTACTTATGCAAATGTTACTATGGTTACTTTCACAGAGAATGATTTTTCTTAGTAGAGAAAATATATAGCACATTTTGTGCACAGATCTACTTTAAAACTTTTAGCCAGAATTCAAACAAGTGTGTGACAGTTAATACCATGTATCTAATGAACTTTTTCAAAAAACAGATACATATACAAGGTCTGCGAATAACATTTTCACAGGAAAAAAGGTACAACACCAATATAGTTGGTTCATAACTTTTGAACAATCGCTTTTTGTGAGTAGAAATAAACTACTTATTTATTTATCATGCAATTGTGTTGACTAGTTTCACTGCCTGCTTCTATCACTCAAGTCCATGTCAGGTGTGATGCTACAAGACTGGCAAACTTGAGAGACTATGTGTCTGTTCCACGGCGGTGATTCCGGTGAGATAGTTTCATTTTATACTCATATAATAACGCATGAAGACAGGGTCACAGTGTGACTCCTTTTATCTGAATGGAATCAATGGTTAATATCTCCGGAAGGGGATTATTGAACAGGGGGGATTGACGCATAATTTGCTTTATTATATTTTACTGCGACATGTGTGAGATGAGGCTCAGGCAGATGTTGGAACATTCAGGTTTTACTTTCATTTTGGATTACTGCGCGGCCTGTTAGGTTTGGCGTGCTTATTCCAGGAGCAAGTAATACTCCAAAATGATGCAGCCACTGGTGGATTTTTATGTGCTTGTGAAGACCTGGGGTCGCTGCCTAGGTCCCCAAACAGATTATCAATCAATGGATGGTCCGCAGCACTATAGTACAAAATCACTTTATTGTTAACATTATTAAACGAAAAGGTGACGTTTCGGGGTTATCCCCATTAATCATACAATTTGTGCAATCTTTTACAAACAGCTTTTAAAGGCATTTTCTTCTGTTATGTGTGATCAGTCCACGGGTCATCATTACTTCTGGGATATAACTCCTCCCCAACAGGAAATGCAAGAGGATTCACCCAGCAGAGCTGCATATAGCTCCTCCCCTCTACGTCAGTCCCAGTCATTCTCTTGCACCCAACGACTAGATAGGATGTGTGAGAGGACTATGGTGATTATACTTAGTTTTTATGACTTCAATCAAAAGTTTGTTATTTTACAATAGCACCGGAGCGTGTTATTACTTCTCTGGCAGAGTTTGAGGAAGAATCTGACAGAGATTTTTTACTATGATTTTAACCGGAGTCGTTAAGATCATATTGCTGTTCTCGACCATCTGAGGGAGGTAAAGGCTTCAGATCAGGGGACAGCGGGCAGATGAATCTGCATTGAGGTATGTGGCAGTTTTTATTTTCTGAATGGAATTGATGAGAAAAGCCTGCCATACCGTTAAAATGACATGTATGTATACACTTCAGTATTCTGGGGATGGTATTTCACCGGAACTACTGTGTTAAAGGTCACTAATCCTTTTAATAACTATTCTCATGTTAAACGTTTTTGCTGGAATGTAGAATCGTTTACATTGCTGAGGTACTGTGTGAATAAATGTTTGGGCATTATTTTCCACTTGGCAGTTTTTTGCTTTAATTGTGACAGTTTCGTTTCTCTTCACTGCTGTGTGGGAGAGGGAGGGGCCGTTTTTGGCGCTCTTTGCTACGCATCAAAAAATTCCAGTCAGCTACTTTTATATTTCCTGCATGATCCGGTTCATCTCTGACAGATCTCAGGGGTCTTCAAACTTCTTTGAAGGGAGGTAAATTCTCTCAGCAGAGCTGTGAGAATTCTTATAGTGACTGTGTATAAAAAACGTTGTTTTGTTTTCTTATGTACAAATTTAATTAGTGTTGTTTTTTTTACTAATGGGAACAAACCTTTGCTAAAAGTTGTGTTGTTTTAAAATTTGATGCAATAACTGTTTTTTCAGTTCATTATTTCAACTGTCATTTAATCGTTAGTACCTCTTTGAGGCACAGTACGTTTTTTGCTAAAAAAGATTATAACCAAGTTGTAAGTTTTTTGCTAGTGTGTTAAACATGTCTGACTCAGAGGAAGATATCTGTGTCATTTGTTCCAATGCCAAGGTGGAGCCCAATAGAAATTTATGTACTAACTGTATTGATGCTACTTTAAATAAAAGTCAATCTGTACAATGTGAACAAATTTCACCAAACAGCGAGGGGAGAGTTATGCCGACTAACTCGCCTCACGCGACAGTACCTGCATCTCCCGCCCGGGAGGTGCGTGATATTTTGGCGCCTAGTACATCTGGGCGGCCATTACAGATAACATTACAAGATATGGCTACTGTTATGACTGAAGTTTTGTCTAAATTACCTGAACTAAGAGGCAAGCGTGATCACTCTGGGGTGAGAACAGAGTGCGCTGACAATGCTAGGGCCATGTCTGATACTGCGTCACAGCTCGCAGAGCATGAGGACGGAGAGCTTCATTCTGTGGGTGACGGTTCTGATCCAAACAGATTGGACTCAGATATTTCAAATTTTAAATTTAAATTGGAGAACCTCCGTGTACTACTAGGGGAGGTCTTAGCAGCTCTCAACGATTGTAACACTGTTGCAATACCAGAGAAACTGTGTAGGTTGGATAAATACTTTGCGGTACCGGCGAGTACTGACGTTTTTCCTATACCTAAGAGACTAACTGAAATTGTTACTAAGGAGTGGGATAGACCCGGTGTGCCGTTCTCACCCCCTCCAATATTTAGAAAGATGTTTCCAATAGACGCCACCACTCGGGACTTATGGCAAACGGTCCCCAAGGTGGAGGGAGCAGTTTCTACTTTAGCTAAGCGTACCACTATCCCGGTGGAGGATAGCTGTGCTTTCTCAGATCCAATGGATAAAAAATTAGAGGGTTACCTTAAGAAAATGTTTGTTCAACAAGGTTTTATATTACAACCCCTTGCATGTATCGCGCCGATTACGGCTGCGGCAGCATTTTGGATTGAGTCGCTTGAAGAGAACCTTAGTTCCTCTACGCTAGACGACATTACGGACAGGCTTAGAGTCCTTAAACTAGCTAATTCTTTCATTTCGGAGGCCGTAGTACATTTAACCAAACTTACGGCTAAGAACTCAGGATTCGCCATACAGGCACGCAGGGCACTGTGGCTAAAATCCTGGTCAGCTGATGTTACTTCTAAGTCCAAATTACTTAATATACCTTTCAAGGGGCAGTCCTTATTCGGGCCCGGTTTGAAAGAAATTATCGCTGACATTACGGGAGGTAAGGGCCACGCCCTACCTCAAGACAAGGCCAAAGCTAAGGCTAGACAGTCTAATTTTCGTCCCTTTCGGAATTTCAAAACAGGAGCAGCATCAACCTCCACTGCACCAAAACAGGAAGGAGCTGTTGCTCGTTACAGGCAAGGCTGGAAGCCTAACCAGTCCTGGAACAAAAGCAAGCAGGCCAGGAAACCTGCTGCTGCCCCAAAGACAGCATGAACCGAGAGCCCCCGATCCGGGACCGGATCTAGTAGGGGGCAGACTCTCTCTCTTCGCCCAGGCCTGGGCAAGAGATGTTCAGGATCCCTGGGCACTAGAGATCATATCTCAGGGATACCTTCTAGACTTCAAATTATCTCCCCCAAGAGGGAGATTTCATCTGTCAAGGTTGTCAACAAACCAGATAAAGAAAGAAGCGTTTCTACGCTGCGTACAAGATCTGTTAACAATGGGAGTGATCCATCCGGTTCCGTGGTCGGAACAAGGACAAGGGTTCTACTCAAACCTGTTTGTGGTTCCCAAAAAAGAGGGAACTTTCAGGCCAATCTTAGATTTAAAGACTCTAAACAAATTCCTAAGAGTTCCATCGTTCAAAATGGAAACTATTCGGACAATCTTACCCATGATCCAAGAGGGTCAGTACATGACCACAGTGGATTTAAAGGATGCTTACCTTCACATACCGATCCACAAAGATCATCACCGGTATCTAAGGTTTGCCTTCTTAGACAGGCACTACCAGTTTGTAGCTCTTCCATTCGGATTGGCTACGGCTCCAAGAATCTTCACAAAGGTTCTGGGTGCCCTCCTAGCGGTACTAAGACCGCGAGGGATTTCGGTAGCTCCGTACCTAGACGACATTCTAATACAAGCTTCAAGCTTTCAAACTGCCAAGTCTCATACAGAGTTAGTTCTGGCATTTCTAAGGTCGCATGGATGGAAAGTGAACGAAAAGAAGAGTTCTCTCTTTCCTCTCACAAGAGTTCCATTCTTGGGGACTCTTATAGATTCTGTAGAAATGAAGATTTACCTGACAGAAGACAGGTTAACAAAACTTCAAAATGCATGCCGCGTCCTTCATTCCATTCAACACCCGTCAGTAGCTCAATGCATGGAGGTGATCGGCTTAATGGTAGCGGCAATGGACATAGTACCTTTTGCACGCCTACACCTCAGACCGCTGCAATTATGCATGCTAAGTCAGTGGAATGGGGATTACTCAGATTTGTCCCCTACTCTGAATCTGAATCAAGAGACCAGAAATTCTCTTCTATGGTGGCTTCATCGGCCACACCTGTCCAGGGGAATGCCATTCAGCAGGCCAGACTGGACAATTGTAACAACAGACGCCAGCCTACTAGGTTGGGGCGCTGTCTGGAATTCTCTGAAGGCTCAGGGACTATGGAATCAGGAGGAGAGTCTCCTTCCAATAAACATTCTGGAATTGAGAGCAGTTCTCAATGCCCTTCTGGCTTGGCCCCAGTTAATAACTCGGGGGTTCATCAGGTTTCAGTCGAACAACATCACGACTGTAGCTTACATCAACCATCAGGGAGGGACAAGAAGCTCCCTAGCAATGATGGAAGTATCAAAGATAATTCGCTGGGCAGAGTCTCACTCTTGCCACCTGTCAGCAATCCACATCCCGGGAGTGGAGAACTGGGAGGCGGATTTCTTGAGTCGCCAGACTCTTCATCCGGGGGAGTGGGAACTTCATCCGGAGGTCTTTGCCCAAATACTTCGACGTTGGGGCAAACCAGAGATAGATCTCATGGCGTCTCGCCAGAACGCCAAACTTCCTCGCTACGGGTCCAGATCCAGGGATCCGGGAGCAGTTCTGATAGATGCTTTGACAGCACCTTGGAACTTCAGGATGGCTTATGTGTCTCCACCCTTCCCGCTGCTTCCTCGATTGATTGCCAAAATCAAACAGGAGAGAGCATCAGTAATTCTAATAGCACCTGCTTGGCCACGCAGGACTTGGTATGCAGATCTAGTGGACATGTCATCCTGTCCGCCTTGGTCTCTACCTCTAAGACAGGACCTTCTGATACAGGGTCCATTCAAACATCAAAATCTAACTTCTCTGAAGCTGACTGCTTGGAAATTGAACGCTTGATTTTATCAAAACGTGGTTTTTCTGAGTCGGTTATTGATACCCTGATTCAGGCTAGGAAGCCTGTTACCAGAAGGATTTACCATAAAATATGGCGGAAATACCTATACTGGTGCGAATCCAAAGGTTACTCCTGGAGTAAGGTTAGGATCGCTAGGATATTGTCTTTTCTACAAGAAGGTTTAGAAAAGGGTTTATCAGCTAGTTCATTAAAGGGACAGATTTCAGCTCTGTCCATCTTGTTACACAGACGTCTGTCAGAAAATCCAGACGTCCAGTCCTTTTGTCAGGCTTTAGCTAGGATCAAGCCTGTGTTTAAAGCTGTTGCTCCACCATGGAGTTTAAACTTAGTTCTTAACGTTTTACAGGGTGTTCCGTTTGAACCCCTTCATTCCATTGATATAAAAATGTTATCTTGGAAAGTTCTGTTTTTAATGGCTATTTCCTCGGCTCGAAGAGTCTCTGAGTTATCAGCCTTACATTGTGATTCCCCTTATCTGATTTTTCACTCAGACAAGGTAGTTCTGCGTACTAAACCTGGGTTCTTACCTAAGGTAGTCACTAACAGGAACATCAATCAAGAGATTGTTGTCCCATCCTTGTGTCCAAATCCTTCTTCAAAGAAGGAACGTCTTTTACACAATCTGGATGTAGTTCGTGCCCTCAAGTTCTACTTGCAGGCAACTAAAGATTTTCGCCAAACTTCTTCCTTGTTTGTCGTTTACTCTGGACAGAGGAGAGGTCAAAAAGCTTCTGCTACCTCTCTCTCTTTTTGGCTTCGTAGCATAATACGTTTAGCCTATGAGACTGCTGGACAGCAGCCTCCTGAAAGAATTACAGCTCACTCCACTAGAGCTGTGGCTTCCACTTGGGCCTTTAAGAATGAGGCCTCTGTTGAACAGATTTGCAAGGCTGCAACTTGGTCTTCGCTTCATACTTTTTCCAAATTTTACAAATTTGACACTTTTGCTTCTTCGGAGGCTATTTTTGGGAGAAAGGTTCTTCAGGCAGTGGTTCCTTCTGTATAATGAGCCTGCCTATCCCTCCCGTCATCCGTGTACTTTTGCTTTGGTATTGGTATCCCAGAAGTAATGATGACCCGTGGACTGATCACACATAACAGAAGAAAACATAATTTATGCTTACCTGATAAATTCCTTTCTTCTGTTGTGTGATCAGTCCACGGCCCGCCCTGTTTTAAGGCAGGTAAATATCTTTTAAATTATACTCCAGTCACCACTTCACCCTTGGTTACTCCTTTCTCGTTGTTTCTTGGTCGAATGACTGGGACTGACGTAGAGGGGAGGAGCTATATGCAGCTCTGCTGGGTGAATCCTCTTGCATTTCCTGTTGGGGAGGAGTTATATCCCAGAAGTAATGATGACCCGTGGACTGATCACACAACAGAAGAAAGGAATTTATCAGGTAAGCATAAATTATGTTTTGGCGCCAGATACTCTACTTAGTATCTACTGCCATCTACTGGATTCTATAAGTAAGTTGTTACTTACTGGGAAGCATATTGTTTAGAAGGCTTCTTGCTGTTTTTGCTTTTCTGGAAATCCGGATTGTAAACGGGATCGTTTTTTCCTCAGTTTGCTGCGGGGTTGCAGGACAGGTAGGGCACCTCAGTAATTCTGCTGAGGTGTAGAGTGTTGCCTGGGGTATGTTTTCTTGATTTGGTAAATTTAAAGGGAAAATTTATGAACTTTTTTTTTTTGTTCTGTATTATATCCTTTGTTAAAAGATATAAAAAAATAGAGTTAAAAAAAAAAATAAAAAAAAAAATTTGCTTCTTTTTTTGTATTATGGATCAGGAGGCTGTGCAGAATGTTACCTGTAGCTTATATTTTGATTCCCAGGTGGCACCCGCAGTACCTTTTTGTTCTTCATGTATTGAAAGAACTTTAGCTTATAGAAATAGACTTTTTTGAGCCATCATTAGCTAAGGCGGATGCTGTTCAGGAGCCTCCTGTTTCAGATGTGCCGTAGCTTTCTCCTCAAGCGTCCCAATCCTATTAATCTGCACATGCAGTGCCCTGCGTTTCCTCTCATGCTCCGTCTGGAGTTACTTTGCAAGATATTGCTGCCCAGTTATCTTCTGAGGTATCTGAGGCACTGTCTGCTTTTCCCATGCTGTAGGGAAAACGCAAAAGAAAACTTAAAGAAACAGTAAGTAAGATTTCTGATCCTGATGTGGCTAATTAAAGTATTTCCTTATACAAGTCTGAGGATGAAGATTCTTTGGGTGCATCTGAGGGTAAAATTTCGGATTCATGCAGTATAATTCCTTCTACTTATGCTGAAGTTGTGTCCTTCAGATTTAAGCTGGAACACCTCCGCTTGTTCTTAATGAGGTTTTGGCTACCTTGGATGACTCTGATACTTCTATCGTTGTTAACACTATGAAGTCTAGTAAGCTGAACAAGTATTTTGATGTTCCCTCTGCGGTGGAGGTATTTCCTTTTTCTCCATCTCCTATTTTTAAGAAAATGTTTCCTATATCTGACTCTACTAAGTAGTCAGAGCTGTTTCCACTCTGGCTAAAAGGACCACTATTCCCATAGAGAATAGTTGTCCTTTTTAAGGATCCAATGGATAAGAAATTGGAGGCATTATTAAAGAAAATGTGTGTTCACCAAGGTCTTCAATGGCAGCCTATGGTGTGTATTGCTACTGTTACCAGCGCTGCAGCTTACTGGTTTGATGCTTTGTCTGATTCTATTCAGGCAGATGCTCCTCTTGAGGAAATCCAGGACAGGATTAAGGCTCTTAAGTTAGCCAATTCCTTTATTACGGATGCTTCCTTACAAGTCATTTAACTGAGAGCAAAGAACCCTTTGGTTAAAATCCTGGTCTGCGGATGTTTCTTCTAAGTCTAAGTTATTAGCTATTCCCTACAAGGGTAAGACCTTGTTTGGACCTGGTTTGGCTGAAATTATTTCCGATATCACCGGAAGAAAGGGATAATTTCTTCCTCAAGATAGAAAGAATAAGCAGAAAGGACGTCAGTTATTTTTGTTCCTTTCGTAACTTTAGAGGTAAACCCTCTGCTTCCTCTTCCAAGCAGGAACTATCCACGTTTTCCTGGAAGTCTGGTCAGTCTTGGAACAAGGGGGAACAGTGTAAGAAGCCTGCGACTGACTCCAAGTCAGCATAAAGGGTCCCCCCCCGATCCAGGAACGGATCTAGAAGGGGGCAGGCTTTCTCAATTTGCTCATGCTTGGATACGAGATGTTCCAGACCTGTGGGCGATGGAAATTGTATCTCAGGAGAAGAAAAAAGGCCTCAATCTAATATTAGGCCTCCAAAAGGACAGGGTATACAGCACTCTTTATATTTTTATAAAGCACATTTTAATTATAACACAGTTCAAATTCCAGAACTGAAACTAACTAAGCAAATATAGGTAAAGTAAATAAAAAAAAAAATAATAATAATAAAAAAAATAATATAAATATATATATATATATATATATATATATATATATATATATATATATATATATATATATATATATATACACATACACAAAGTATCAAGAACACCACTCACTACAGTCATTCAACATACATACTAAGACACACTATTAATTAGCACTGAAATCTATACCTAGTCACAAAAATCTTATATGGCCACAAAAAAACTAGGAATGAACAGCGCTGTTAATTTAAGAAAAAATCTTTGCAAAGATAGTAGAAAATGAGTCATTTCATGGTACCATGCTAACAGTCCATTTCGAAAAGCAATTGTATAGTGCAGTCAAATAATAGCTGTATGTAAAAATAAAGTCAGGATAGGTCTCCAAACAGTTGTGTCAGAAAAGCGTTAGTACGGTTAATAGGCAGGGATTAAGCACATGCGTGTCCAGTTCCTTTTTACAGTGCTTCTTAGACCTTACGGTACATATAGTGTAAATAGGGGGACCGTTACCTTCCGCAACTCTGCTTCACAGGAATTTACCGCAATAGTTCTACTAACATGGTAAGATATTACCTGAAGCCTCCAGCCCCTTCCTTTGCCACACGTCGGATTTTCCTCCGTTACCTGCAGATTTCTCCAGGATTCGAATATCCACACTGCTTTGCCTGTACCTCTGTCTCCCAAACGCTTGCAGCGTAGTCCTGCCAGACCTGATATTACGTTTTGCTCCACTTCACAGCAATGGACCTATTTTTTCCAACTCTAGGATTTATTCCTTGTAGAGACTGCATTCATGTGGGTAATTCAAAATAAAGCGCAAACAGCCAACGTACGTTTCTCTCAGAATCCTTTGCGAAAAAAGGGCTTCATCAGGGCTGTCCATCAAACTGTGTTAGTCTTTTAAAGAGTAAAACTCCACCTCTTCTTTGTTTTACATCGTTACTTCTAAGAAAAGGGGGGGTAGCTATTCTCACCATAAGACAGTTACAATTTCAAAACTTTCTTACATTTCATTCAAAAATGCGCATTCACACAACGAATCAATACCTCTTAATTTTTGAAAAACATTCTTTCTCTTGTTAAGTGTATCCAGTCCACGGATCATCCATTACTTGTGGGATATTCTCCTTCCCAACAGGAAGTTGCAAGAGGATCACCCACAGCAGAGCTGCTATATAGCTCCTCCCCTCACTGCCATACCCAGTCATTCTCTTGCAACTCTCAACAAAGATGGACGTAGTAAGAGGAGAGTGGTGTATTATAGTTACTTTTTTAACTTCAATCAAAAGTTTGTTATTTTTAAATGGTACCGGAGTGTACTGTTTCATCTCGGGCAGCATTAGAAGAAGAATCTGCCTGTGATTTCTATGATCTTAGCAGAAGTAACTAAGATCCATTGCTGTTCTCACATATTCTGAGGAGTGAGGTAACTTCAGAGAGGGTATGGCGTGCAGGTTTTCCTGCAATAAGGTATGTGCAGTTAACATATTTCTAGGGATGGAATTTGCTAGAAAATGCTGCTGATACCGGATTAATGTAAGTAAAGCCTTAAATGCAGTGATAGCGACTGGTATTAGACTTATTAATAGAGATACATACTCTTATAAAAGTGTAATATAAAACGTTTGCTGGCATGTTTAATCGTTTTTATATATGTTTGGTGACAAAACTTATTGGGGCCTAGTTTTTTTCCACATGGCTGGTTTGATTTTTGCCTAGAAACAGTTCCTGAGGCTTTCCACTGTTGCAATATGAGTGGGAAGGGCCTATTTTAGTGCTTTTCTGTGCAGATAAAAATACTGACAGAGACATTCAGCTTCTTCCTGCATGATCCAGGACATCTCTGAAGGGCTCAAAAGGCTTCAAAGTCGTGTTTGAGGAGGGTAACAATCACAGTAGACTATGGCAACAGGGTTCATGGACTCAGGAGGAGAAACGCCTCCTAATAAATATTCTGGAGTTAAGAGCAATATTCAATGCTCTTCTGGCTTGGCCTCCGCTAGCAACACTGAGGTTCATCAGATTTCAGTCGGACAACATCACGACTGTGTCTTACATCAACCATCAAGGGGGAACCAGGAGTTCCCTAGCGATGTCAGAAGTCTCCAAGATAATTCGCTGGGCAGAGACTCACTCTTGCCACCTGTCAGCGATCCATATCCCAGGTGTAGAGAACTGGGAGGCGGATTTTCTAAGTCGTCAGACTTTTCATCCGGGGGAATGGGAACTCCATCCGGAGGTGTTTGCTCAATTGGTTGTCTGTTGGGGCAAACCAGAATTGGATCTCATGGCGTCTCGCCAGAACGCCAAGCTTCCTTGTTACGGATCCAGGTCCAGGGACCCAGAAGCGGCACTGATAGATGCTCTAGCAGCGCCTTGGTTCTTCAACCTGGCTTATGTGTTTCCACCGTTTCCTCTGCTCCCTCGTCTGATTGCCAAAATCAAACAGGAAAGAGCATCAGTGATATTGATAGCGCCTGCGTGGCCACGCAGGACCTGGTATGCAGACCTAGTGGACATGTCATCCTTTCCACCATGGACTCTGCCTCTGAGACAAGACCTTCTAATACAAGGTCCTTTCAATCATCCGAATCTACTTTCTCTGAGACTGACTGCATGGAGATTGAACGCTTGATCCTATCAAAGCGTGGCTTCTCCGAGTCAGTAATTGATACCTTAATACAGGCACGAAAGCCTGTCACCAGGAAAATTTACCACAAGATATGGCGTAAATATCTTCATTGGTGTGAATCCAAGAATTACTCATGGAGTAGGGTTAGAATTCCTAGGATATTGTCCTTCCTCCAAGAGGGTTTGGACAAAGGATTATCAGCTAGTTCTTTAAAGGGACAGATTTCTGCTCTGTCTATTCTTTTACACAAGCGTCTGGCAGAAGTTCCAGACGTTCAGGCATTTTGTCAGGCTTTAGTTAGAATTAAGCCTGTGTTTAAACCTGTTGCTCCTCCATGGAGCTTAAACTTGGTTCTTAAAGTTCTTCAAGGGGTTCCGTTTGAACCCCTTCATTCTATTGATATCAAACTTTTTTCATGGAAAGTTCTTTTTCTGATGGCTATTTCCTCGGCTCAAAGAGTCTCTGAGTTATCTGCCTTACATTGTGATTCTCCTTATCTGATCTTTCATTCAGATAAAGTTGTTCTGCGTACAAAACCTGGGTTTTTACCTAAGGTGGTTTCTAACAAGAATATCAATCAAGAGATTGTTGTTCCATCATTGTGTCCTAATCCTTCTTCAAAGAAGGAACGTCTTTTGCATAATCTAGACGTAGTCCTTGCCTTGAAGTTTTACTTACAGGCTACTAAAGATTTTCGTCAAACATCTAACCTGTTTGTTGTTTACTCTGGACAGAGGAGAGGTCAGAAGGCCTCGGCAACCTCTTTCTTTTTGGTTTAGGAGTATAATCCGTTTAGCCTATGAGACTGCTGGACAGCAGCCTCCTGAAAGGATTACAGCTCATTCTACTAGAGCTGTGGCTTCCACCTGGGCCTTTAAAAATGAGGCCTCTGTTGAACAGATTTGCAAGGCTGCAACTTGGTCTTCGCTTCATACTTTTTTTTCCAAATTTGATACTTTTGCTTCTTCGGAGGCTGTTTTTGGGAGAAAGGTTCTACAGGCAGTGGTTCCTTCCGTTTAAGTTCCTGCCTTGTCCCTCCCATCATCCGTGTACTTTAGCTTTGGTATTGGTATCCCACAAGTAATGGATGATTCGTGGACTGGATACACTTAACAAGAGAAAACATAATTTATGCTTACCTGATAAATTTATTTCTCTTGTAGTGTATCCAGTCCACGGCCCGCCCTGTCCTTTTCAGGCAGGTCTAAATTTTAATTAAACTACAGTCACCACTGCACCCTATGGTTTCTCCTTTCTCGGCTTGTTTCGGTCGAATGACTGGATATGGCAGTGAGGGGAGGAGCTATATAGCAGCTCTGCTGTGGGTGATCCTCTTGCAACTTCCTGTTGGGAAGGAGAATATCCCACAAGTAATGGATGATCCGTGGACTGGATACACTACAAGAGAAATAAATTTATCAGGTAAGCATAAATTATGTTTTTTCAACATGCTAATATTCCCTCTCTAACATATTGGAAATTATACACCCAAGGTCTTATATAGGCTTTTTTTTAATCCTATATTCCTGTATGCTATACAATACATAAAAGGCCATTTTATTATTAGAAGTCCTTTTTATTGTGATTAATCTATCTCTCCATGTTTATTTTACTGCATCATATCCGATGCTAAATAGGTATATCAACCTATAAAAATACCAGATAGAAAAAGATTAATAATTCAATTTGTACATTTTATCTAATGCTATATGAGCATATGTAGATATCTTAATGCAAAAGGTCAAACTTGGATATAACCCCTTAATGATAGTTTTATATATGTTAGAAGGGAATAAAAATTAGGAATTACATAGTTTTTGTATCTTTAAATGTAGCTTGCAAACTCTAATTTTTCATTAAGACCGCTAGGTTATAGTGTCTTAAGTGTATACATCCATTTTGTCTCTTTTTGTAGGAGACACTTATCGTTATCTCCTCCTCTGCCTGACATAATACCCCTATCTATACCCACAAACCTCAAGGTTTCAGGGTGTGATTCATGGCATTCCAAAAAATGTCTTGCCACACTTGTGTCCTTTCGGGAGGTTATGTCATCTCTGTTCTCTTATGCAGTCTTTGATTTGTCTTTTTGTTTTACCCACATAGAATTTCGGACAAGAAAAAGAGAGGAGATACACTACACCAAAAGAATCACAATTAGTAAAATATTTGATTAAATGTTTTGGTCTTTATCATAAATGGACAGTACACGCACCTCCCACATGGAGAGTTGCCTTTTATTTTATGGGAACTGAGCCAATTTCCCATATGGGGAGATCTTACATAGTTACTTGTTACTAGTGCGTCTTTCAGATTTTGTGCCCTTTTGCCTGTCATCTGGGGATATGTTCCTACTGCTTCTTTTATCCTTACATCTTGAAGTAAATAATGCCAGTTCTTCTTAAAAAAGGACCTCATTGTTTCCCACTGGCAATTGAATTTGCTTATAAACCTAATTGTTTGGTTCTCGTTTCCCAAAGGTTTATTTTCCTTATATAAAAGTTTATCTCTTTGTATATTCTTTGCTCTTGTTCGTGCTTATTTTATGCACTTTTTTGAATACCCTCTTCTCAAAAATCTATTTTGCATCAAATCAGCTTGTTCTTCAAATTTTCTATCTATGGAGCAGTTCTTCCTAAGTCTCATAAATTGTCCAGTGGGTACCCCTCTTTTTACACTAGCTAGATGACCACTGGAAGCTTCAAGGATGCTGTTTGTAGCTGTTTCCTTTCTAAAGATTTCTGTGATAAGCGTAGTCCCTTGTTTTCTAACCTTAATGTCCAAGAAGTTTAATTCACTCTCATTTATTTCAGATGTCAAAAAGATATTTGTATCATTCTTATTCAATTTTTCAATGATTTCTTTTAGAAGATCCACCGGGCCATCCCATAGAAGCAGGATGTCGTCCACATATCGGACCCATATATAGACATATTTCTCCACAATGTCTCCATGCTTGTCAAAAACATCCGCTAGTTCCCATGCACCCAAATGTAGGCATGCATATGTGGGGGCACAAACTGCCCCCATTGCGGTTCCTTTAAGTTGTTGATATATTTGACTGTCAAACATGAAGACATTGTGGGTCAGAACAAATCTCAACAGTTCAATGACAAAATCTGTATGTTTTGAATATGGTTCACCTCTTGTCTCCAGAAAGTGTCCGGCTGCCCCAATCCCTATATCATGAGGGATTGAGGCATACAGACTCTCTACATCAAGTGAAACCAAAATTTTTGTATTTGAAACCGTTAGACCGTCCAATTTTCTTAACAGATCTAAGGTATCTTTTACATATGAAGGTAAGGTCACCAAAAAGGGCCTTAGAAATACATCTATGTAATTTCCTATTTTCTCCGTTAGACTGCCTATTACTGACACTATGGGACGACCCGGTGGATTCTTCCTATTTTTATGCAGTTTGGGTATAGTGTAGAATACCGGGGTCACCGGATGTTCAGGATACATGCATTTAAATTCTTTTAGGCTGATAAGTTTTTCTATTTTTGCATCATTCAAGATCATAAAAAGGTCAGATTGTGATTTTTTTTTTTTATTAGATTGAAGGGTAGCTTGGCATACTGTTTTTTGTCATTAAGTCCTTTAATGTTTCAAAATGTAAAAAGAAAAAACAGCAACAAACGCTGTGTTTGCTCCGTCGGGCAATTTTTCTAGTTTTAATACCCTCTTGGATATAAATACATATATCCGAAAACTGGCATTTAAAAGGTTCTTTGCTCTTACAGGGTCTAGCAATATACCAATAGAGTATTTTAACAAAGAGGATACTACAGTACCACCTTTAATTAAAAATTCCATTTTGCCTTTTGAGGATGCACAGGCCCTGGTTACTTTGAATGACCTGTATAGTGGAGAGAATGAGGTTTCCTTGTCTAATTAATTGGCTCATCCGAAAAAGTCAAAATCAGATTTTTATCCTACCCACTATAGGGGTACCTTTATCAATGCATACCAGAAGATGGTTCAAGAGGATATATTTGAGTTGGAGAAAAGGGTCAATACCAATGCTGCCACCCATAACCTGTCTTTTAAAGAAAATCAGGCATTGAAGTCTCTTCAAGACAACACTGACATAGTGATTAAAAATGCAGATAAGGGTGGCAGCATTGTTATACAAGACAAGGAGGCCTATTTCACAGAAGCCCACAGACAGCTTAGTGACAATAAGGTCTATAAACAGCTACCTGGCAATCTCATTTTTATTTATAAAAAGAAATTGGAAAAACTTGTATTAGAAGGCATTACTTTAGGTGACTTTGGAGAAAAATATATCTCCAATTTAATACTAGATCACCCTCTTACTCCTATCTTCTACCATGTCCCCAAGGTTCACGAGGACCCCATCCACCCCCCAGGCAGACCCATTGTCTCGGGGGTGGGGTCCTTGTTTGAGCCATTGGGGGGCATGGTTGGATGAGGTCCTTCAACCTATAGCCAATAAACAGCTATCCTATCTTAAAGACAGTGCCCAGCTTATTCAAGTTTTGGACACTGTATATTGGAAGGATGGTTTGTCATGGGCTGTAATTGACGTGTGTGCTCTTTATACCTGTATTCCTTAGGATTTAGGTATAAGAGCTATGGAGTTTTTCCTCCACAGAGAGATGGATTTGAATGACACCATCAAACAATATGTGGGAGATGTATTGAGGTTTCTCCTCTCCCACAACTATTTCTTTCATGTAATTAGCAAGAGTCCATGAGCTAGTGATGTATGGGATATACATTCCTACCAGGAGGGGCAAAGTTTCCCAAACCTCAAAATGCCTATAAATACACCCCTCACCACACCCACAATTCAGTTTTACAAACTTTGCCTCCCATGGAGGTGGTGAAGTAAGTTTGTGCTAGATTCTTCGTTGATATGCGCTTCGCAGCAGGCTGGAGCCCGGTTTTCCTCTCAGAGTGCAGTGAATGTCAGAGGGATGTGAAGAGAGTATTGCCTATTTGAATTCAATGGTCTCCTTCTACGGGATCTATTTCATAAGTTCTCTGTTATCGGTCATAGAGATTCATCTCTTACCTCCCTTTTCAGATCAACTATATACTCTTATATACCATGACCTCTACTGATTCTCGTTTCAGTACTGGTTTGGCTATCTACTTTATGTAGATGAGTGTCCTGGGGTAAGTAAGTCTTATTTTTTGTGACACTCTAAGCTATGGTTGGGCACTTTATATGTAAAGTTCTACATTTATGTCTTTAAACTTATATTTGCCTTGATTCAGGATGATCAATATTCCTTATTTCAGACAGTCAGTTTCATATTTGGGTTAATGCATATGAATATTGAATTTTTTTCTTACCTTAAAAATTGTTTTCAAATTGACTTTTTTCCCTGTGGGCTGTTAGGCTCGCGGGGGCTGAAAATGCTTCAATTTATTGCGTCATTCTTGGCGCAGATTTTTTTGGCGCAAAAAAGTTATGTTGTCATTTCCGGCATCATTCTTGACGCCGGAAGTTTTTTGTGATTATATCATTTTTTTGACGTTTTGCGCCAAAAATGTTGGCGTTCCGGATGTGGCGTCATTCTTGGCGCCAAAATTTTTTAGGCGTACTTAGCGCCAAATAATGTGGGCGTCATTTTTGGTGCCAAAAAATGTGGGCGTCATTCTTGTCTCCACCTTTTTTTCACATTATTTCAGTCTCATTTTTCATTGCTTATGGTTGCTAGAGGCTTGTTCATTGGCATTTTTTTCCCATTCCTGAAACTGTCATTTAAGGAATTTGATAATTTTGCTTTTAATATTGTTTTTTTCTATTACATATTGCAAGATTTCATTGTTCCTGTTTCAAAAGCGATCTAAGGGATTTCTGTTGACTGAGTTCAGTCCTACCAAAGCTAAGTCCATTTATTTTAAAATGTTATGAATGTTTTTCTTTAGCTATGGTTTGTAATATGTTATCATGATAAACTTTTACATGCAGAATCCGTTAGTATTTATACTTTATATATTTGCTATTCTTTTTACATCTTATGTACAAGAATTACTTAGAAGATTTATAAGAATGTTTTTCTGATTCTATTTTAAAGGCTTTGTCTGACATCGTGCCTTCTAATTAAATTTTTAGGTCTTTTTCAAACTTCTTTTTTAATTATTGAAGTTTCAAATGACCAACAACATAATGATTTATCCTTTTCTGATGATGTTTTTTCTCATTCAGAATTTTCTTCATCAGATATTGACACTAACAAATCCACTTTTTTATTTTTTTGTTAAAGTACATTTGTTCTTTGTTGAAAGGTGTTGATTATTTTGGATATTAAGGTAATTAGTTCTTTCAGTACTAACTAACATTTTATTTCTGTTTATTTATTCTTCTGTATTTTCAGAGGTTTTTTTCCAGTTCCTCTTTTTAGGGAATGGAATAGGCTGAGAATTTCCTTTTATTCCTTCTTTAAAGGTTTTAAACTATATTCTTTGCCGGCAGTTCATTTCAATTTTGAAGGTTCTCCAATTTAATGGGGCTATCTCTACTCCTGCTAATTATGCTATTGTATAGTATTGTAGTATTGTAATAGTATTTATTTTTTCTTATTTAAGGAAAATTATTTATTTTCAGGTTCTTTTCTTGGACCTGTGATTTATTTGAATGATGTTGCAATTACTTCATTTTTTCTGTTTACTTTAAAATCAAGTATCAGATTATGATTTATTTTAGCATTATTAAGGACAAAATCTACTAGACTAGGTGCTGTTGCATTTGTCTTGTTGTTTTGCAGTTGTTGATTATGCAAGTCCATTGTGTTGACTGGTCCTTTAACTGGGTTATCATGCTAATATTTTTTTGCAAATGAGGTTTATTCTATGTCTTTAGCTGTTTTAGCTAGAAGAATTTTGTGATTTCTAAAAAATCCATATTTCTTTCTAAGATAATCAATTATTTGGTTTATAATTGGATTCAATTCTTAAACTGTTACTCTGGCCTTCAAGATTGAGTTACAAGACTAAACTTTAAGCTCATTAGTTTGGTTGTTCTTATTAAGGAACAAATTTCCAAGTCACATGTTTTTAATTGGAAATCTTTTTCAAAATTTGCAATGTATGTGCCGTATTCCAGCTTTGCTGGTAAAGGGGCAGGTTAAGATTTTTTTGAAATTTGTTGTTTTGCAAATTTCTTTGATTTTGGATACAGAATAAGGTTCAGAGTTAAACCGCCTGTGAGAAGTCGTTTTTTTTCTTTTATATTCCAGCTATTCCAGTAAGACTAACACTTTCAGTGTGTTTTGATCCTATATATTTTGGGATCATGTTGAAGCGCGGCTGATCACCCATTGGGGCTCAAGTGCTGCTCAGACCTGGAATTTTCTGGGGTATTTCTTCCAGTCCCATTTTTAGGAACTGGGTTTTGGTTTTTTTTATTCAAACCTATTCATTGTTCCAAAGATAGAAAAACTTTTTGTTTATATAAATGTATCATCTTTTAGATTGGTATTTATATGGTATATTCTGCCTTTTGTTGGTCAGTGATGGCTTTATTTGTTTTCATTAGATACAATAAATGCATATCTTCATTTTCTGTTTTCATTCAGATTATTTTCTGAGGCTATGGAATCTCATATGATTCAACTTTGTTCTTTCAGGACATAGTTAGAGGATCTTTTTTTTTTTTTTTTTTTCAAAAGCTCTTGATTCCTCACACAAGGGTCACCTTTTTTAGGTTTCCAGATAATTTGTGTTCCTGTCTTTGTCTCTATCAGACAAGGGACAATTTTATTGGGTTACGTCTGTCGGTACCTTTAGTTTCTATTATTTCCTTCAATTGCTATATATGCATAGAAGTTTTAGGTCTTATGGCCACAGCATTGGATTCAATTCCCTTTGCTCATTTTCAATAGAAATAACCTTTTCCAGTTTTTTTATGCTGAATTATGGTGCAGGGATTCTAGGATTCCACATTTTAAATTTTCGAATCCTAATATTTATCTATCTTGATTTGGTGGTTAAGATCACCATCATTTAGTTCTACAGGTCTCTTCATTTCTTTCAACCTGGACCATGATATCTACAGATGCGAAGTCTTTTAGGTTGGGAGGCTGTCTGAGGATCTCTGTCAGCACAAGGGGTTTTGAAATCTCAGGAGGCGAGATTACCATTTGATATTTTGGAACTCCGTGCATTCTCAGAGTTCTTCAGTTTGGTTTGTTTTTGAAGAAGAGACGTTTATTGTTTTTTTCAGACAATTTCACAACTGTGGTGTATGTCAATCATCAGGGTGGGACTATCAGTCCTTAGACTGTGACAGAAGTATCTTGGATATTTGCTTGGGCTAAATCCAGCTCATATCTAAATTCTGTGGTCTTTTTCCCAGGTATAGATTTTGGGAAGCGGATTATATGTTAATCAAGCTTTTCATCCGGAAGAAATGTTTTTCAATATTTTCAGATGTGAGGGCTTCCAGAAATATATCTGTTGGCATCTCATCTAAACAAAGAACTTTCCAGGGGCCTATTCAGGTCCGTGGATCCTCAGGCGGAAGTAGTGTATGCATTGACACTTCCTTGGAATTATCATTCTGCCTATATCTTTCCGCCTCTAGTTCTTCTTTCAAAAGTGATTTCCAAAATCCTAATGAAACGTTCGTTTGTACTGCTGGTGGCTCCAGCATGGCCTCACAGGTTTTGGTATGCAGATCTCATTCGGATGGCCAGTTGCCAACCTTGGACACTTCCGTTAAGACCAGATCTTCTATTTCAAGGCCCATTTTTCCATCAGGTTCTCAAATCATTAAATTTGAAGGTATGGAGATTGAATGCTTGATTCTTAGTCATAGAGGTTTCTCTGACTCATTGATTAATACTATGTTTCAGGCTCGTAAATCTGTCTCTAGAAAGATTTATTATCGAGTTCGGAAGACTTACATTACTTAGTGTTCTTCTCATAGATTCTCTTGGCATTCTTTTATAATTCCTAGAATTTTACAATTTCTCCAGGATGGTTTGGATAAGGGTTTGTCAGTTCTTTGAAAGGACAAAATCTCTTCTCTTTCTGTTCTTTTTCACAGAAAGATTGCTAATCATCCTGATATTCATTGTTTTGTACAGGCTTTGGTTCGTATCAAGCCTGTCATTAAGTCAATCTCTCCTCTTTGGAGTCTCAATTTGGTGCTGAGGACTTTACAGGCTCCTCCGTTTGAACCTATGCATTCTCTGGACATTAAATGACTTTCTTGGAAAGTATTGTTTCTATCTCTTCTGCTAGAAGAGTTTCTGAGTTATCTGCTCTTTCTTGTGAATCTCCTTTTCTGATTTTTCATCAGGATAAGGCGGTGTTACTTCCTGATATTCATTATTTTGTTCAGGCTTTGGTTCGTATCAAACCTGTCATTAAGCCAATTTCTCCTCCTTGGAGTCTTAATTTGGTTATGAAGGCTTTTCAGGCTCTTCTATTTTGAGCATATGCTTGCTCTGGACATTAATTACTTTCATAGAAAGTATTGTTCTTTTTGGACATCTCTTCAGCTAGAACAGTTTTTGAATTATCTGTTCTTTCGTGTGAATCTCTTTTTTCTGATTTTTCCATCAGGATAAGGTGGTTTTCGCTGTCCTCATTTCAATTCTTACCTAAAGTTGTATATTCTAACAACTTTAGGGAGGATTTTTTGTTTTCCTAAGACTTCTTTGGTAAAGATTCTTACTTTCTTTGGATATGGTAAGAATTTTTTGAAATTCTATGTTGAAACTATTCAGATTTCAGATAGACTTCTAGTCTATTTGTTATCTTTTCTGGTTTTATGAAGGTCAAAAGGCTTCTGCCATTTATTTGGCATCTTGCTTAAACTTTTGATTCATCATGCTTATTTGGAGTCGGGTGGATTCCCGCCTCGGAGGATTATGGCTCATTCTACTAGGTAAGTTTCTACTTCCTGGGCTTTTTAAGAATGAAGCTTCTGTTGATCAGATTTGCAAAGCAATGACTTGGTCTTCTTTGCATACTTTTACTATGTTCTACCATTTTGATGTTTTCTCTTCTTTAGAAACAGTTTTGGTAGAATGGTACTTCAGGCAGCCGTTTCAGTTTGATTCTTCTGCTTATAATTTCATTTTTTTTTCATTATAAAACTTGAAACTTTTTTGATTTGGGTAGTGGATTAATTTTTCAGCGGAATTGGCTGTCTTTATTTTATCCCTCCCTCTCTAGTGACTCTTGCGTGGAAGTTCCACATCTTGGGTATTTATTATCCCATACGTCACTAGCTCATGGACTCTTGCTAATTACATGAAAGAAAACATAATTTATGTAAGAACTTACCTGATAAATTCATTTCTTTCATATTAGCAAGAGTCCATGAGGCCCACCCTTTTTGTGGTGGTTATGATTTTTTTGTATAAAGCACAATTATTCCAATTCCTTATTTGATGCTTTCGCTCCTTTCTTATCACCCCACTTCTTGGCTATTCGTTAAACTGATTCGTGGGTGTGGCGAGGGGTGTATTTATAGGCATTTTGAGGTTTGGGAAACTTTGCCCCTCCTGGTAGGAATGTATATCCCATACGTCACTAGCTCATGGACTCTTGCTAATATGAAAGAAATGAATTTATCATGTAAGTTCTTACATAAATTATGTTTTTTGGTTTGATGGGGTTTATTATAACCAAATCTGTGGCACTGCTATGGGGGCAAAATTTGCCTCCGCATTTGCCAACTTATACGTCTCCTGGTGGGAATTATTCCATATTTACATCATACACAACCCCTGGCTTGAAGATATTTTAATATACGTACAGTATATTGATGACCTGCTGGTTATTGTTAAAAAAACCTTTGAACGAAACAGTTTGACAAATTTTTGGATTACATCAATGTAAATTCATTCAATCTTAAATTTACAGGGATGTTTAGTGCCAGTAGTGTTAACTATCTAGACTTACAGATCTGTGAAAACAATATAGTCACCAGCACTTTTCGGAAAGAGATGGCAGGCAATACTATTCTCCACGCCTCCTCTCAACATCCTACACATGTGGTAAGGGCTATACCGCGTGGGCAATTCATCAGAATTCGTAGAAATACCAAATCCAATGAGATATGAGTCTCAGTCTTTAGAACTTAAAAACAGACTTTTATACGTAGGGGGTATAATGCCAACAATCTGGAAAAATGTCGTAAGGAAATAAGAACATATAATATTGTCCCTAATACACAAAATAAAGATAGGAAGATCAAGTCAAATTTCAAAGATGCCATAGTATTTACTACGGCTTATTCTAAGCAATATAATGAGGTTATTAAAATCTTAAAGAAACATTCCCATGTCCTATTAGGAGACGATATATTAAAACCACATATTAATAATATTAAATATGTACCAAAAAAATCCAAAACACTGGGCCAAAAAATATCACCCAGTTTAGTAATGAGAACGAATTCACATAAACATAATTGGTTGTATAAAACTGGAAATTACAGATGTGGAAAACGTAATTGCCTTATGTGTGCTCACATACAGGAGGGCCACCATTTTTCCAGTAGTTGTACAGGCAATGGATATACAATAGACTTTTATGCAAATTGTGGCACCACTTTTGTGGTTTACCTTCTTACTTGCAACTTATGCCAGTTGCAGTATACAGGTCAAACCACTAGGGATGTTCGCAAAAGGTTTAACGAACATACCAGAGACACTAAGAACTATAATAAAGATTCTGCAGTTGCAAACCACTTTAATGGTTATCACCTTACCAATGTGGCCAACATGAACATAAGTCATAGATACAGTAATAACATCCATTAGAGGTGGAAATAAATTTAAAATGTTGGAGAAAAAGGAATTGTTTTGGATATCATCTAGATTGTAAGTTCCCACGGGAACAGGGCCCTCAACTCCCCCTGTATTTGTCTGTAAAATTTTGTGTCTTATCGTATTGTTTCTCCACTGTACTGTTATCCTTGTACCCATGGGCAGCGCTGCGGAATCTGTTGGCGCTTTATAAATAAAGAATAATAATAATATTAATGTTACAGACCCGTTCTCCTTTGGGTATGAACCGTAAGTGTGACATCAACTTCTTTACTGACAATTAAAATTGGTTGAAATGTTTTAGTTTTACGCATATCTAGGTTTCTACTTATATGTCTATGATCATGAGAACTTTAAAATATTCTCCCCTATACTGTGTATATATGTCTTATTTAGGCATTGGTAAAAAATTCTCATTTCAACATAACTCATATTGATTCTTACCTGTGTGTACTGTGATTAACAACTGTCCATGTTTCCTAAAATGTATTTTGTTATGATTGGTATATTTATTAGTAGTACAACATTGTACTATGTGGGTTCATTTTTTGTTTTTAATTGTATTGGTATGTGCATAGTGAGATTCATCCTTTAAGGGGTTAAAAAGTCAGCAGCTGTTTTGCATTAACATGTTAAGCTTCAAACAGTGAATCAAATTCAAGTTTCCCCTTTAAATAGAAGCCTCTAATCACTTCCTATATGTCTATGAATAAGCGTCTTTAGGGGACGCGAAACTAGTCAGACAATTGCTGTGTCATTTGTCCTCCTGTCATTGTCTATGTGCGTGTATACAGCGTTTGTTGCTGTTTTTTCTTTTTAAATTTTGAAACATTAAAGGACTTAATTTTTTGTCGGATCTCTTGCTTTAGTGCCTGCTTTCCTGTTGTGTATGTGACTGTTTATAGTGTCTTGGTTTCGCCACTGCAACGGCACTCAGTCTGTGTGAGTAGGTTGGATCCTTTTCCACTACCAGAACTACTTCCGGTTCAGTAGCCGGAGCCACGGATGCTGCTTGGAGCGTCGACCCTCGTCTGCCTGCATCGATTTATATTCTCTTTATTCTTCATAATTTGTGATAGGACTATCTTTCTTCCAAAAAGATTAAGATCTTTTAACACTTCAAACTTATCTACTCTGGCTACAGGGCAGAAAGAGAGGTCTTTTTGAGGAGGCTAATATGTACAAGATTAAGCTGCAAAGATGATAAATTAACTATTTGTAACTCATCATTTTCTTCAAGATGGAGACTATAAAGAAGGGTCAGTTTATGACAACCATAGACTTAAAGGATGCGTACCTTCATGTTCCCATTCACTGGGATCACAAGTTTCTAAGGTTTGCTTTCTTAGACAATCTTTTCTAGTTTGTGGCTCTTCCTTTCGGCCTTGCCACAGCTCCCAGAATTTTCTCAAAGGTCCTGGGGCTCTTTTGGCAGTGATCCAGTCTTGGGGCATTGCTGTTGCGCCTTATCTGGTCGACATTCTGGTTCAGGCGCCGTCTTTTCAACAAGCAAACTCTCATATGGTGTTGTCTTTTCTTCACTCCCACGGTTGGAAGGTAAATCTGGGAAAGAGTTCTGATTCCAGCCACAAGAGTAGTGTTTTTAGGAACCATAATAGACTCCCTACTAATGAAGATATTTCTGACAGAGGTCAGAAAAACAAAGCTCTTCGACTCTTGTCTTGTCCTTCAGTCCTCTCCTCGGCTGTCAGTGGCTCTATGTATGGAGGTAATTGGTCTGATGGTAGCTTCCATGAACATCATTCCGTTTGCTCGGTTCCATCTCAGAACTCTGCAGTTATGCATGTTAAGGCAATGGAATGGGGACTATGCGGATCTGTCTCCGCAAATATAGTTCTGGATCAGGCGACAATGGACTCTCTTCTGTGGTGGTTGTCTCAGAAACACCTCTTCCAGGGAACTTGCTTTTGCAGAGCTTCCTGGGTGATTGTGACCACGGATGCCTGCCTTTAGGTTGGGGAGCAATTTGGGGGTCATTGAAGACTCAGGGTCTTTGGATTCAGGAGGAGTCAGTTCTCCCTATAAAAATTCTAGAACTGAGAGCGATTTTCAATGCTTTACTGGCCTGGCCTCAGTTAGCCTTAGTGCAATTTATCAGGTTTCAGTTGGACAACATACATCAACCACCAGGGGGGAACTCGGAGTTCCTTGGCCATGTCAGAGGTGGCCCGGATAATCCAGTGTGCGGAGTCTCACAACTGTTGTCTTTCTGCAATCCACATCCCAGGAGTGGACAATTGGTAGGCAGATTTTCTGAGCCGACAGACATCTGGGGGAGTGGGAATGTATTTTCCAGTTTAATCCTCAATTGGGAGCAGCCAGAACTGGATCTCATGGCTTCTCGGCAGAATGCCAAGCTTCTGAGGTACGGCTCGAGGTCAAGGGATCTACAGGCTTTCTTGATAGATGTTCTTGCGGTTTCTTGGAATTTCAGTCTAGCATACATATTTCCTCCGTTCGCTCACCTGCCAAGACTCATTGCTCGGATTAAGCAGGAGAGGGTGTCAGTGATTCTCATAGCGCCGGCATGGCCTCGCAGGTTCTGGTATGCAGATCTAGTTGATCTAGTGGAAATGTTGTCTCTACCTCCGTGGAGACTACCTCTGAGGAAGGACCTTCTACTTCAGGGTCCTTTTCATCCAAATCTCGTTTCTCTGAAGCTAACTGCTTGGAGATAGAACACTTAATTTTATCTAAGCGTGGGCTTTCAAAGACGGTCATTAAGACCATGATTCAGGCTTGTAAGCCTGTGATAAGAAAAAATTACTATAAGATATGGCGTAAATATCTGTATTGGTGTGAATCCAGAGGCTACTCTTGGAGTAGAGTCAGGATTCCTAGGATTTTGTCTTTTCTCCAGGAGGGTTTGGAGAAGGGTTTGTCAACTAGTACTCTGAAAGGTCAGATTTCTGCGTTGTCTATTTTATTGCATAAGAGTTTGGCGGATGCGCCAGACGTACAATCTTTTTGCCAGGCTTTGGTTAGGATTAGACTTGTGTTTTAGCCTGTTACTCCTCCTTGGAGTCTTAACCTTGTTCTTTTACTGCGGCCTCTGTTTGAACCTATGCATTCCTTAGATTTCAAGATGTTATCGTGGAAGGTTTTGTTTCTTGTTGCTATTTCTTATGCTTAGTTTCGGAACTCTCGGCTCTGCAGTTTGATTCTCCTTATCTTATTTTTCATTCTGATAAAGGTGATTTTATGTACTAAATTAGGTTTCCTACCTAAGGTTGTTTCAAACAAGAATAAGGAGACTTTTATTGCAAGTCCTATCTTCAGGCGACTAAAGACTTTCGTCAGTCTTCTGCTTTGTTTGTTTTTCTGGGAAGCACAAGGGTCAGAAAGCTACGGCTACTTCTCTTTTGGCTAAGGAGTATTATTTTTTTGGCCTATGAGACTGCTGGACAGCAACCTCCTGAGAGAATTGCTGCTCATTCCACGAGGGCTGTTTCTTCTTCCTGAGCATTTAAAAATGAAGCTTCTGTGGAACAGTTTTGCAAGGCTGCAACTTGGTCCTCTTTGTATACTTTTTCAAAGTTTTATAAATTTTGATACTATTGCCTCAGCTGAGGCTTCTTTTGGGAGAAGGGTTCTTCAAGCGGTGGTGCCTTCTGTTTAGGTCTACCTGTCTTGTCCCTCCCTTATCATCTGTGTCCTCTAGCTTGGGTATTGATTCTCATTAGTAATTGATGATTCTGTGGACCATATCTTGGAAAAGAAAACATAATTTATGCTTACCTTATAAATGTTTTTATTTCCGGGTATGGTGAGTCCATGGTCTACCCTTTTATTTAGGACAGTTATTTTTTACACTTTTGTGTTATCTTCTTTTTCCATTATTCCTTCAGCCAAATGACTGGAGGTAATGGGTAAGGCAAATTACATATATAGCAGTTTTGCTGTAGTGCTCTTTGCCTCCACCTGCTGGCCAGGAGTGATTCCCACTAGTAATTGATGATTCCGTGGACTCACCATATCCGGAAATAAATAAATTTATCAGGTAACCATAAATTATGTTTTCTGGGTCGGAATCTGCAGCCTCTAAACCTCCAGCTTCGGAAGAACCAGACTTAAGATTTAGTATCGAGTATTTACGTTTTCTGTTAAAAGAAGTGTTGGCTACTTTAGAGGTTTCAGAACCTAAATTACCAGAGGAACCTTCTATTCCTAAGCTTGATAAAGTTTATGAGGACAGGGTGGTGCCACAGACTTTCCAGGTTCCTGTAAAAATGGCAAATATCATTAAGAATGAATGGGAGAGACTTGGATCTTCTTTCTCCCCTTCTTCTTTGAAGAAATTGTTCCCGGTTCCGGACTCATAATTGGAGTTGTGGGGTTCCATCCCTAAGGTGGATGGAGCTATCTCCACGCTTGCTAAGCGCACTATTATCCCGCTTGAGGATAGTTTGTCGGAGCCCATGGATAAGCTAGAAACTCTGTTAAGATGTTTCAGCACACAGGGTATTTATTTCAACCTGCAGCTGCGGTGGCTGGAGCCGCTACCTATTGGTGCGACTCTGTCGGAAATGATCGAGGTGGAAACTCCCCTTGACGAGATCCAGGAAAGAATTAAGGCCTTGAGGGTAGCTAATTCTTTTATCTACGAAGCCTGAGCAGTCCAAGGGAACTTGGAAACCGTCTCAATCTTGGAATAAATCCAAGCAGAACAAGAAGCCCGCCAAAACAAAATTGTCATGAAGGGGTGGCCCCCGATCCATTGCTGGATCGTGTTTGGGGCAGACTATCTTTTTGTGGAGGCTTGGATTGGGGACGTACAAGACCCTTGGGTACTAAAGGTCATCACACAAGGTTACAGGATAGGTTTCAAATCTCATTCACCCAGGGGCAGATTCCTCTTATCAAACCTGTTTTCAAGACCAGAAAAACGAGAAGCTTTCCTATGGTGTGCGTGAGTGATCTCTCCTCCCTGGGAGCAATTGTACTGATACCTCTAGCAGAGAGAGGTCTGGGGTACTACTCAAACCTTTTTGTGGTCCCAAAGAAGGAGGGTACGTTTCACCTGATTCTGGACCTAAAGTGCTTAAACAAGTTCCTGTAGGTCCCATCGTTCAAGATGGAGACGATAAGGTCCATTCTGCCCTTAGTTCAAGAGGGACAGTTCATGACTACAATAGACTTGAAGGATGCTTACCTTCAAGTTCTTAAGATTCGAGTTTCTGGACCAGCAATTCATTTTGTTGCTCTTCCATTTGGGCTAGCTACTGCCCCAAGAGTCTTTACAAAGGTTCTGGGGGCTCTGCTCACGGTGGCGAGATCCAGAGTTATTGCAGAAGCGCCATACTTGGACGTCATTCTTGTTCAGGCTCCGTCCTGTCGGCTGGCAGAGGACCATTCAAGAGCTAGTCTACTTTTTCGATCTCATGGTTGGAAGTTAAACATAGGAAAGAGTTCTTTGGTTCCCAGTACCAGGGTGGAGTTCCTGGGCACGCTAATAGATTCCATATCCATGAGGATATTTCTTACAGACCAGAGACGTTTTAAAATTGCTTCCAATTGTCTTGCCCTCCAGACCTTCTTAAGGCTCTCTGTGGCCCGGTGTATGGAGGTAATTGGACTTATGGTGTCCAGCATAGATGTCATCCCATTTGCCAGATTCCATCTAACACCACCTTAGCTATGCATGCTGAGGCAGTAGAACGGCGACCAAGGGACATCCTTCTTGAGACCATCCTGGTAGATTGTGATTACGGACGCAAGTCTATAAGGATAGGGAGCTGTTTGGGGTGCCAGGAAGGCACAGGCCCTGTGGTCTCATGAGGAATCTCTCCTCCCGATCAACATTTTGGAAATTAGAGTGATTTTCAATGCTCTGAAGGCTTGGCCTCTTCTGGGTTCATCCCAGTTTATCAGATTCCAATCAGAAAACATAACCTCGGTGGCTTACATCAACTATCAGAGGGGTACGAGGAGCTCCCTAGCAATGAGGGGAAGTATCTCGGATTCTGGAATGGGCGGAGGCCCACAACTGCTCGCTGTCGGCAATCCACATTCCGGGTGTGGACAACTGGGAAGCGGATTTTCAAAGCAGATAATTGTTTCATCTGGGGGAATGGTCTCTCCATCCCGAGGTGTTTGCGGAGATTTGCAAGAGATGGGGATGCAGGAGATAGATCTCATGGCATCCCGACTCAATACCAAGCTACCCAGGTCGCGGTACATTGGTCCTCAGACGGAGCTGATAGATGCATTGGCAGTGCCTTGGAGGTTCAGCATAGTTTACATTTTTCCACCGTTACCACTTCTCCCTCGTGTAGTGGCCCGCATCAAGCAGGAGCAAGCTTCGGCTATTCTAATTGCTCCATCGTGGCCGCGAAGGATGTGGTTCGCGGACCTCATGGGGATGTCTTTATCTCCTCCATGGAGGTTACCTTGTCGCAGGGATCTGCTGGAACATGGTCCTTTTGTTCATCAGAATCTAGATTGTCTGAGGCAGACTGCATGGAGATTGAACGCTTAGTCCTAGCCAAGAGTTTTTTCTGAGAGAGTGATTGATACTCTTATTCAAGCTATTAAGCCAGTCACCCGTCGCATCTATCATAAGGTGTGGAGGACCTACTTTATTCTGGTGTGAAAAGTGTGGATTCCCCTGGCATAAGGTCAAGGTATCCAGGATTCTTTCCTTTCTCCAAGATGGTTTGGAGAAGGGACTTGCCGCTAGTTCCTTAAAGGGACAGATTGTGGCTCTATCTGTGTTATTGCACAAGAGGCTCGCTGAGCTTCCTGATGTACAGTTATTTGTTCAGGCTCTGTCTAGAATCAGGCCTGTGTTTAGACCTACTGCCCTGTTTTGGAGCTTAAATCTAGTTCTGAAAGTTTTGCAGAGAGCTCCATTTGAGCCTATGCATTTGGTTGACTTTAAATTACTGTTGTGGAAGGTTCTTTTTCTACTGACTAATTGCTTTGGCACGCAGAGTCTCTGAGATAGCGGCCTTGCAATGTGAGCCTTCTTACCTGGTTTTTCATGCTGATAAGGCTGTTCTTCATACTGGGTTGCGGTTTCTCCCTAAGATTGTGTCTGATCTCAACATAAATCAGGAGATTGTGGTTCCTTCCTTGTGCCCAATCCTTCTTCGAAGGAACGATTACTTCATAATTTGGATGTGGTTATGGCTTTGAAATTCTATCTTCAGGCTGCGAAGGAATTTAGACAAACTTTGTATATTATTCGCTTGCCATATGAATCAGCATGACATAAGCCTCCTCAGAGGATTACGGCTCATTCAACTAGAGCTGTGGCTTCGTCTTGGGCCTTCAATGGAGCAGATTTGTAAGGCGGCTACTTGGTCCTCCTTACATACCTTTTCAAGATTTTACAAATTTTACGTTTTTGCTTCGGCTGAAGCAGCTTTTGGGAGAAAGGTTTTGCAGGCTGAGATGCCCGCAGCATAGGGTCCGCCTCTCTTTTTACCCTCCTGTATTCATTCAGTGTCCTCTAGAGCTTGGGTATATGTTTCCCACAAGTAATGAATGAAGCCGTGGACTCTCCTCATATTAAGAAGGAAAACATAGATTATGCTTACCAGATAATTTCCTTTCCTTCTGTATGAGGAGTGTCCACGGCCCCCGCCCGTTTTCTCCATTGGGCGGACCTAATTTTTTTTTTTATTCTTCTGGAACCTTTTGTACCCTGATATTTCTCCTACTGTTCCTTGTTCCGTCTGCAGAATGACTGGGGGATGAGGGGAGCGGGAGAGGTATTTAAGCCTTTGGCTGGGGTGACTTTGCTTCCTCCTGGTGGCCAGGTCCTGTATTTCCCACAAGTAATCAATGAAGCCATGGACTCTCCTCATACAGAAGGAAAGGAAATTATCTGGTAAGCATAATTTATGTTTTTAATGTTCTTTTCATTTCCATTATATTGTCCTACTGTTTGTAATGGTCAAGGTTTTTGTTCCAAGGTGTTAGAAGAGATAATTTCAGAGTATTATTCATATTTGTGGCTCTATATTTAGATTGCATCTTCCACAAGGATATTATCTGTTTGATTTTTCAGTACTATACAAGGCACTTGTCTATAAATATCAATCGTTTATAATATTTTTTTTTGTCTTAAGCTCAACATTAACATCCATCTTGTGGTCCAACATCCCTGCTGTGACATTTGAAATGTGCGCAAGATGTTAAATTACACTCTTGCAGAAGCATTTGTTAGTATTCTTGCAAGCATCTGTGTGATGCAGTTTACCTCATTTAGCTATACATTTAAGGATTGGTTAGTTGGAATAGTTGGTGCTTAGCCACAGTTTTGAATGAGCGATAATGTTTTCTTTTTTCCTTTTTTAACTTTAGAAAAAGGGCGATCTTCTGTCAATGGAAGGCGAGCCAAGTGAAGAATGGCTTCCTCCTGCATGGATTTTGGACACCATACCACGCCGTTCCCCATTTGTCCCACAAATGGGAGATGAGGTCAGTATAAATGCAATCTTTACGTGTTGTCTCATTAATCTACACTCTTAAAGTGAATGAAAACGTTCATGAATTAGTGCCCAGTTTTTAAAAATACTATTAAAAACAGGGACACTTTCATTCATGAAAGTCTACATTGAATGAAAGTGCCCCTGTTTTAATCGTTTTTTTAAAAACCAGGCACTAATTCATGAAAGTTTACATTCACTTTAAAGGGATACTACATTTAAAATCTCAAAATTTAGATACTTTATGATAACCAATTGTCATGCAAATGTTTCTAAGTTAAAGCTGTTTTCATATATTTTGAATTTATTAGGAAGTCTATATATGTGCATAACTCATCACTAGGGATGGAAAGGATGCTGTCTCACACAACTTTATTGGTGCACAGTAACCAGCTCCACAAGCCTACATTTAAGTAGATTTTCAGCACAGGAATATGTATTTCAGAATACTAAAAAAAATAAAAAAATGTTAAAAATCAATCAATAAAATGTCTGCCAGGTTTTTGAGACAGTTTTCTCTGATTATAGAATGAATAAGTTGTTTGTATTTTTACTGTTTTGTGTCTGAAGGATAATGATGTGGATTTGTTTGCACATATGATGTATATTTGCTCTAAATATTGTAACTAAAAATACTAATAACTTTAAAGACTTAGAATGCATGTTGTTCTTCTTATGTGTGGCAAAACAGTTACTTTTTTATAGTAACAGTTATGCACCAGTGTTACGTAGGGAAAGATTATCTAATTTTGTTTTATTTTAATGCTGCTTGTATTCCTATATGCCTATTTTTGGGCAACTGAGATCCTTTTACAGATCAGTGTCATTTTGCGTCTTGTCTTCTGCTATCTTGTGTATTTTTTTGTTTCAGTGCTTTATATACTATGAAAGTAAAATTCCCATAATTGTAACTTTTTTTTTTTTTACTTTTTATAGGTTATTTATTTCAGGCAAGGCCATGAAGCCTATATACGCGCTATTAAGAGGGCAAAAACCTACAATGTTAGTCTACAAAAGCAGCCATGGAACAAAACAGAGCTCAGGGTAAACATAGCCATTTTCTTTCACAATACTCTTTATAATGCTTTTTGTCCTATCTCTGTTTCCATTTCCATATACTGCCATAGCATGAAGTGCTTCACTTTTATCCATGTCTGCATTTGTGAATTGAATTAAATATTTTAACCTGTTATTTCTCTTGTTAAGTGTAGTCAGTCCACGGGTCATCCATTACTTATGGGATTATATCTCTTCCCCAACAGGAAGTTGCAAGAGGATCACCCAAGCAGAGCTGCTATATAGTTCCTCCCCTCACATGTCATACCCAGTCATTCTCTTGCAACCTAACTAAAGATAGGTCGTTGTGAGAGGTCTGTGGTGTTTTTAAACTTAGTTTATTTCTTCAATCAAAAGTTTGTTATTTTAAATGGCACCGGAGTGTGCTGTTTGTTCTCAGGCAGCATTAGAAGAAGAATCTGCCTGCGTTTTCTATGATCTTAGCAGACGTAACTAAGATCCACTGGCTGTTCTCACACATTCTGAGGAGTGAGGTAACTTCAGAAAAGGGCAATAGCATGCAGGGCCCCCCTGCAAACGAGGTATGTGCAGTAAATTATTTTTCTAAGGAATGGAATTGACTGAGAAAATACTGCTAATACCAATGTAATGTAAGTTCAGCCTTAAATGCAGTGGTAGCGACTGGTATTAGGCTGATGAGTGTGTGTACACTGAAGTATTTTTCTAGGGAATGGAATTTGACTGTTAATACTGAAGTAATGTATGAGCCTTAACTGCAGTAAAAGCGAATGGTAGCAGGCTTATTAATAACACTTCATAGCTTTTAAAGTGTATGTTCAAAACGTTTACTAGCATGTTAATCGTTTTTTGTGAGGTACTTGGTGATAAAACTTATTGGGGCATGATTTTTACCACATGGCTATCTTTGTTTTCTGCATAGAAACAGTTAACTGAGCTTCCCCACTGTTGTAATATGAGTGGGAGGGGCCTATTTTAGCGCTTTTTTGCGCAGTAAAAATTCAGTCACAATCTTCCTACTTCATCCTCCATGATCCAGGACGTCTCTAGAGAGCTCAGGGGTCTTCAAAATTCATTTTGAGGGAGGTAATCAGTCACAGCAGACCTGTGACAGTGTGTTTGACTGTGATAAAAACGTTAATTATTAAATTGTTTTCCGTTTTTGGGTATTAAGGGGTTAATCATCCTTTTGCTGGTGGGTGCAATCCTTTGCTAACTTAATACATTTACTGTGAAAATTTGGTTGCTATAACTAATTTGGTTCATTGTTATTTCAACTGTGACAGCTTTTTGTGCTTCTTAAAGGCGCAGTAGCGTTTTTTTTTATATTGCTTGTAAATTTATTTGAAAGTATTTTCCAAGCTTGCTAGTCTCATTGCTAGTCTGTTTAAACATGTCTGACACAGATGAATCTCTTTGTTCACTATGTTTGAAAGCCTATGTGGAGCCCCATAGAAATTTGTGTACTAAATGCATTGATGTAACTTTAAATAGAAGTCAATCTTTACATGTAAAGAAATTATCACCAGACAACGAGGGGGAAGTTATGCCGACTAACTCTCCTCACGTGTCAGTACCTTCGCCTCCCGCTCAGGAGGTGCGTGATATTGTGGCGCCAAGTACATCAGAGAGGCCCATACAAATCACTTTGCAAGACATGGCTACTGTTATGACAGAAGTATTATCTAAATTGCCAGAATTAAGAGGAAAGCGCGATTGCTCTGGGTTAAGGACAGAGCGCGCTGATGATGGGAGAGCCATGTCCTATACTGCGTCACAATTTGCAGAACATGAGGATGGAGAGCTTCATTCTGTGGGTGACGGATCTGATCCAGGGAGACTGGATTCAGAGAGTTCTAATTTTAAATTTAAGCTTGAAACCTCCGCGTATTGCTAGGGGAGGTATTAGCGGCTCTGAATGATTGTAACACGGTTGCAATTCCAGAGAAATTATGTAGGCTGGATAGATACTATGCGGTACCGGTGTGTACGGACGTTTTTCCTATACCTAAGAGGCTTACAGAAATTATTAGCAAGGAGTGGGATAGACCCGGTGTGCCCTTTTCTCCCCCTCCTATATTTAGGAAAATGTTTCCAATAGACGCCACCACACGGGACTTATGGCAGACTGTCCCTAAGGTGGAGGGAGCAGTTTCTACTTTGGCTAAGCGTACCACTATCCCGGTGGAGGATAGTTGTGCCTTTTTAGATCCAATGGATAAAAAATTAGAAGGTTACCTTAAGAAAATGTTTGTTCAACAAGGTTTTATTTTACAGCCCCTTGCATGCATTGCGCCTGTCACTGCTGCGGCTGCATTCTGGTTTGAGTCTCTGGAAGAGGCCATTCGCACAGCTCCATTGGATGAAATTATGAACAAGCTTAAAGCTCTTAAGCTAGCTAACGCATTTGTTTCTGATGCCGTGGTACATTTAACCAAACTTACGGCTAAGAACTCCGGATTCGCCATCCAAGCGCGCAGAGCGCTATGGCTTAAATCCTGGTCAGCTGACGTGACTTCTAAATCTAAATTGCTTAATATTCCTTTCAAAGGGCAGACCTTATTCGGGCCCGGCTTGAAAGAAATTATCGCTGACATTACGGGAGGTAAGGGCCATGCTCTGCCTCAGGACAGGGCCAAATCAAAGGCCAAACAGTCTAATTTTCGTGCCTTTCGTAACCTCAAGGCAGGAGCAGCATCAACTTCCTCCGCTCCAAAACAGGAAGGAGCTGTTGCTCGTTACAGACAGGGCTGGAAAACTAACCAGTCCTTGAACAAGGGCAAGCAGGCCAGAAAACCTGCTGCTGCCCCTAAGACAGCATGAAGAGAGGGCCCCCTATCCAGAAACGGATCTAGTGGGGGGCAGACTTTCTCTCTTTGCCCAGGCTTGGGCAAGAGATGTCCAGGATCCCTGGGCGTTGGAGATCATATCTCAGGGATATCTTCTGGACTTCAAAGCTTCTCCTCCACAAGGGAGATTTCATCTTTCAAGGTTATCAGCAAACCAAATAAAGAAAGAGGCGTTTCTACGCTGTGTACAAGACCTCTTACTAATGGGGGTGATCCACCCAGTTCCGCGGACGGAACACGGGCAAGGATTCTATTCAAATCTATTTGTGGTTCCCAAAAAAGAGGGAACCTTCAGACCAATCTTGGACTTAAAAATCCTAAACAAATTCCTAAGAGTTCCATCATTCAAAATGGAAACTATTCGAACCATCCTACCCATGATCCAAGAGGGTCAGTACATGACCACAGTGGACTTAAAGGATGCCTACCTTCACATACCGATTCACAAGGATCATTATCGGTACCTAAGATTTGCCTTCCTAGACGGGCATTACCAGTTTGTAGCTCTTCACTTCGGGTTAGCTACGGCTCCAAGAATCTTTACAAAGGTTCTGGGCTCACTTCTGGCGGTACTAAGACCGCGAGGCATAGCGGTGGCTCCGTACCTAGACGACATTCTGATACAAGCGTCAAGTTTTCAAACTGCCAAGTCTCATACAGAGATAGTTCTGGCATTTCTGAGGTTGCATGGGTGGAAGGTGAACGTGGAAAAGAGTTCTCTATTACCACTTACAAGGGTTCCCTTCCTAGGGACTCTTTTATAGATTCTGTAGAGATGAGAATTTACCTGACGGAGGCCAGGTTATCAAAACTTCTAAATGCTTGCCGTGCCCTTCATTCCATTCCACACCCGTCAGTAGCTCAGTGCATGGAAGTCATCGGCTTAATGGTAGCGGCAATGGACATAGTACCATTTGCGCGCCTGCATCTCAGACCGCTGCAATTGTGCATGCTAAGTCAGTGGAATGGGGATTACTCAGATTTGTCCCCTCGGCTAAATCTGGATCAAGAGACCAGAGAATCTCTTCTATGGTGGCTTTCTCGGCCCCATCTGTCCAAGGGGATGACCTTTCGCAGGCCAGATTGGACGATTGTAACAACAGACGCCAGCCTTCTAGGTTGGGGCGCAGTCTGGAATTCCCTGAAGGCTCAGGGATCGTGGACTCAGGAGGAGAAACTCCTCCCAATAAATATTCTGGAGTTAAGAGCAATATTCAATGCTCTTCTAGCTTGGCCTCAGTTAGCAACTCTGAGGTTCATCAGATTTCAGTCGGACAACATCATGACTGTGGCTTACATCAACCATCAAGGGGGAACCAGAAGTTCCCTAGCGATGTTGGAAGTCTCAAAGATAATTCGCTGGGCAGAGTCTCACTCTTGCCACCTGTCAGCGATCTACATCCCAGGCGTGGAGAACTGGGAGGCGGATTTTCTAAGTTGCCAGACTTTTCATCCGGGGGAGTGGGAACTTCATCCGGAGGTCTTCGCTCAACTGATTCATCGTTGGGGCAAACCAGATCTGGCTCTCATGGAGTCTCGCCAGAACGCCAAGCTTCCTTGTTACGGATCCAGGTCCAGGGACCCGGGAGCGGTGCTGATAGATGCTCTGACAGCACCTTGGGTCTTCAACATGGCTTATGTGTTTCCACCATTTCCGATGCTTCCTCGACTGATTGCCAAGATCAAACAGGAGAGAGCATCGGTGATTCTGATAGCGCCTGCGTGGCCACGCAGGACCTGGTATGCAGACCTAGTGGACATGTCGTCCTGTCCACCATGGTCTCTGCCTCTGAGGCAGGACCTTCTAATTCAGGGTCCTTTCAACCATCCAAATCTAATTTCTCTGAGGCTGACTGCATGGAGATTGAACGCTTGATTCTATCAAAGCGTGGCTTCTCGGAGTCGGTTATTGATACCTTAATACAGGCTAGGAAACCTGTTACCAGAAGAATTTACCATAAGATATGGCGTAAATATTTATATTGGTGCGAATCCAAGAGTTACTCATGGAGTAAGGTTAGGATTCCTAAGATATTGTCTTTTCTACAAGAGGGTTTAGAAAAGGGCTCATCTGCTAGTTCGTTAAAGGGACAAATTTCTGCTCTGTCTATTCTTCTACACAAACGTCTGGCAGAAGTTCCAGACGTTCAGGCTTTTTGTCAGGCTTTGGCTAGGATTAAGCCTGTGTTTAAGACTGTTGCTCCGCCGTGGAGCTTAAACTTAGTTCTTAACGTTCTGCAAGGCGTTCCATTTGAACCCCTTCATTCCATTGATATCAAGCTGTTATCTTGGAAAGTTCTGTTTTTGATGGCTATTTCCTCGGCTCGAAGAGTCTGAGTTATCTGCCTTACATTGTGATTCTCCTTATCTGATTTTTCATTCAGACAAGGTAGTTCTGCGTACTAAACCTGGGTTCTTACCTAAGGTAGTTTCTAACAGGAATATCAATCAAGAGATTGTTGTTCCATCATTGTGTCCTAACCCTTCTTCAAAGAAGGAACGACTTTTGCATAATCTGGACGTAGTCCGTGCCCTGAAGTTCTATTTGCAGGCAACGAAAGATTTTCGTCAAACTTCTTCCCTGTTTGTCGTTTACTCTGGACAGAGGAGAGGTCAAAAGGCTTCGGCTACCCCTCTCTCTTTTTGGCTTCGTAGCATAATACGTTTAGCCTATGAGACTGCTGGACAGCAGCCTCCTGAAAGAATTACAGCTCATTCTACTAGAGCTGTGGCTTCCACCTGGGCCTTTAAAAATGAGGCCTCTGTTGAACAGATTTGCAAGGCTGCAACTTGGTCTTCACTTCACACTTTTTCAAAATTTTACAAATTTGACACTTTTGCTTCTTCGGAGGCTATTTTTGGGAGAAAGGTGCTTCAGGCAGTGGTTCCTTCAGTTTAAAGTTCCTGCCTTGTCCCTCCCTTCATCCGTGTACTTTAGCTTTGGTATTGGTATCCCATAAGTAATGGATGACCCGTGGACTGACTACACTTAACAAAAGAAAACATAATTTATGCTTACCTGATAAATTTATTTCTCTTGTAGTGTAGTCAGTCCACGGCCCGCCCTGTCTTTTAAGGCATATCTAAATTTTAATTAAACTCCAGTCACCACTGCACCCTATGGTTTCTCCTTTCTCGTCTGTTTCGGTCGAATGACTGGATATGACATGTGAGGGGAGGAGCTATATATCAGCTCTGCTTGGGTGATCCTCTTGCAACTTCCTGTTGGGGAAGAGATATAATCCCATAAGTAATGGATGACCCGTGGACTGACTACACTACAAGAGAAATAAATGTATCAGGTAAGCATAAATTATGTTTTTCTTTCATGTAAGTGGCAAGAGTCCATGAGCTAGTGACGTATAGGATATACATTCCTACCAGAAGGGGGCAAAGTTTCCCAAACCTCAAAATGCCTATAAATACACCTCTCACCTCACTCATACCTCAGTTTTACAAACTTTGCCTCCTTAGGAGGTGGAGAAGCATGATGTGCTTGATTTCTCCAACATAGGTGTGTCCGGTCCACGGCGTCATCCTTACTTGTGGGATATTCTCTTCCCCAACAGGAAATGGCAAAGAGCCCAGCAAAGCTGGTCATATGATCCCTCCTAGGCTCCGCCTACCCCAGTCATTCTCTTTGCCGTTGCACAGGCAACATCTCCACGGAGATGGCTAAGAGTTTTTTGGTGTTTAAATGTAGTTTTTATTCTTCAATCAAGTGTTTGTTATTTTAAAATAGTGCTGGTATGTACTATTTACTCTGAAACAGAAAAGAGAAGAAGATTTCTGTTTGTGAGAGGAAGATGATTTTAGCAAACGTTACTAAAATCGATTGCTGTTTCCACACAGGACTGTTGAGATGAAGTAACTTCAGTTGGGGGAAGCAGTTGGCAGACTTTTCTGCCTGAGGTATGATGGCCACATTTCTAACACGACTTGGTAATGCTGGAAGGCTGTCATTTTCCCTATGGGGACCGGTAAGCCATTTTCTTAGATTAAGTATAAGAATGAAGGCTTTATAAGGGCTTAAAAAACTGGTAGACATTTTTCTGGGCTAAAACGATTACTTGCTAAGCATATTTGACAGATTATAGCGCTTTATAGTTATTATAATCTTGGGGATTGTTGTTAAAAAACGGCAGGCACTGTATGGACACCTTTTTCAGATGGGGGCCTTCTCTAGTCATAGGCAGAGCCTCATTTTCGCGCCACTAATGCGCAGTTGTTTTTGGAAGGCAAGGCATGCAGATGCATGTGTGAGGAGCTAAGATCCACTGAAAAAGCTTATAGAAGGCGTCATTTGGTATCGTATTCCCCTCTGGGCTTGGTTGGGTCTCAGCAAAGCAGATTCCTGGGACTGTATAGGGGTTAAATGTAAAAACGGGTTAAAGCTTTCAAATTTGGTGTGCAATACTTTTAAGGCTTTAAGACACTGTGGTGAAATTTTGGTGAATTTTGAACAATTGCTTCATACTTTTTCGCATATTCAGTAATAGTGTGTTCTGTTTAAAATTTAAAGTGACAGTAACGGTTTTATTTTAAAACGTTTTTTGTGCTTTGTTGACAAGTTTAAGCCTGTTTAACATGTCTGAACCATCAGATAAACGATGTTCTATATGTATGAAAGCCAATGTGTCTCCCCATTTAAATATATGTGATAATTGTGACATGGTGTCCAAACAAAGTAGGGACAATGATGCCACAGATAATAATAGTGCCCAAGATGATTCTTCAGATGAGGGGAGTAAGCATGGTACTGCATCACCCCCTTCTGTGTCTACACCAGTTTTGCCCACACAAGAGGCCCCTAGTACATCTAGTGCGCCAATACTTATTACTATGCAACAATTAACGGCTGTTATGGATAATTCTATTGCAAATATTTTATCTAAAATGCCTACTTATCAAAGAAAGCGCGATTGCTCTGTTTTAAACACTGAAGAGCAAGAGGACGCTGATGATAACGCTTCTGACATACCCTCACACCAATCTGAAGGGGCCAGGAGGGAGGTTTTGTCTGAGGGAGAAATTTCAGATTCAGGGAAAATTTCTCAACAAGCTGAACCTGATGTTGTAACATTTAAATTTAAATTAGAACATCTCCGCGCACTGCTTAAGGAGGTATTATCTACTCTGGATGATTGTGACAATTTGGTCATTCCAGAGAAATTATGTAAGATGGACAAGTTCCTAGAGGTTCCGGTGCCCCCCGATGTTTTTCCTATACCCAAGCGGGTGGCGGATATAGTAAACAAGGAATGGGAAAGGCCCGGCATACCTTTTGTGCCTCCCCCTATATTTAAGAAATTATTTCCTATAGTCGACCCCAGAAAGGACTTATGGCAGACAGTCCCTAAGGTCGAGGGGGCGGTCTCTACTCTAAACAAACGCACTACTATTCCCATAGAAGATAGTTGTGCTTTTAAAGATCCTATGGATAAAAAATTAGAGGGTTTGCTTAAAAAAATGTTTGTTCAGCAAGGTTACCTTCTTCAACCAATTTCATGCATTGTTCCTGTCACTACGGCAGCGTGTTTCTGGTTCGAAGAACTAGAAAAGTCGCTCGATAAAGAATCTTCGTATGAGGAGGTTATGGACAGAGTTCATGCACTTAAATTGGCTAACGCTTTTATTCTAGATGCCGCTTTGCAATTAGCTAGATTAGCGGCGAAAAATTCAGGGTTTGCTATCGTGGCGCGTAGAGCGCTCTGGCTGAAGTCTTGGTCAGCGGATGTGTCTTCCAAGACAAAATTGCTTAACATCCCTTTCAAGGGCAAAACACTGTTTGGGCCTGATTTGAAAGAGATTATTTCAGACATCACCGGAGAAAAAGGGCCACGCCCTTCCTCAGGATAGGTCTTTTAAGGCTAGAAATAAGCCTAATTTCTCCAACATAGGTGTGTCCGGTCCACGGCGTCATCCTTACTTGTGGGATATTCTCTTCCCCAACAGGAAATGGCAAAGAGCCCAGCAAAGCTGGTCACATGATCCCTCCTAGGCTCCGCCTACCCCAGTCATTCTCTTTGCCGTTGTACAGGCAACATCTCCACGGAGATGGCTTAGAGTTTTTTAGTGTTTAACTGTAGTTTTTATTATTCAATCAAGAGTTTGTTATTTTAAAATAGTGCTGGTATGTACTATTTACTCTGAAACAGAAAAGAGATGAAGATTTCTGTTTGTAAGAGGAAAATGATTTTAGCAACCGTTACTAAAATCGATGGCTGTTCCACACAGGACTGTTGAGAGGAATTAACTTCAGTTGGGGGAACAGTGAGCAGACTTTTGCTGCTTGAGGTATGACACATTCTAACAAGACGATGTAATGCTGGAAGCTGTCATTTTCCCTATGGGATCCGGTAAGCCATTTTTATTACAGAGTAAATAAGGGCTTCACAAGGGCTTGTTAAGACTGTAGACATTTTCTGGGCTAAATCGATTCATATATAACATATTTAGCCTTGAGGAATCATTTAATATGGGTATTTTTGTAAAATAATATCGGCAGGCACTGTTTTAGACACCTTATTCTCTAGGGGCTTTCCCTAATCATAGGCAGAGCCTCATTTTCGCGCCGGTATTGCGCACTTGTTTTTGAGAAGCATGACATGCAGTCGCATGTGTGAGGAGCTCTGATACATAAAAAAGACTTTCTGAAGGCGTCATTTGGTATCGTATTCCCCTTTGGGCTTGGTTGGGTCTCAGCAAAGCAGATACCAGGGACTGTAAAGGGGTTAAAGATAAAAACGGCTCCGGTTCCGTTATTTTAAGGGTTAAAGCTTCCAAATTTGGTGTGCAATACTTTTAAGGCTTTAAGACACTGTGGTGAAATTTTGGTGAATTTTGAACAATTCCTTCATACTTTTTCGCAATTGCAGTAATAAAGTGTGTTCAGTTTAAAATTTAAAGTGACAGTAACGGTTTTATTTTAAAACGTTTTTTGTACTTTGTTATCAAGTTTATGCCTGTTTAACATGTCTGAACTACCAGATAGACTGTGTTCTGAATGTGGGGAAGCCAAGGTTCCTTCTCATTTAAATAGATGTGATTTATGTGACACTGAAAATGATGCCCAAGATGATTCCTCAAGTGAGGGGAGTAAGCATGGTACTGCATCATTCCCTCCTTCGTCTACACCAGTCTTGCCCACTCAGGAGGCCCCTAGTACATCTAGCGCGCCAATACTCCTTACTATGCAACAATTAACGGCTGTAATGGATAATTCTATCAAAAACATTTTAGCCAAAATGCCCACTTATCAGCGTAAGCGCGACTGCTCTGTTTTAGATACTGAAGAGCAGGAGGACGCTGAGGATAATGGTTCTGATATGCCCCTACACCAGTCTGAGGGGGCCAGGGAGGTTTTGTCTGAGGGAGAAATTTCAGATTCAGGGAAAATTTCTCAACAAGCTGAACCCGATGTGATTACATTTAAATTTAAGTTGGAACATCTCCGCGCTCTGCTTAAGGAGGTGTTATCCACTCTGGATGATTGTGAGAATTTGATCATCCCAGAGAAACTATGTAAAATGGACAAGTTCCTAGAGGTCCCGGGGCCCCCAGAAGCTTTTCCTATACCCAAGCGGGTGGCGGACATTGTAAATAAAGAATGGGAAAGGCCCGGTATACCTTTCGTGCCTCCCCCCATATTTAAAAAATTGTTTCCCATGGTCGACCCCAGAAAGGACTTATGGCAGAGAGTCCCCAAGGTCGAGGGGGCGGTTTCTACTTTAAACAAACGCACCACTATACCCATAGAAGATAGTTGTGCTTTCAAAGATCCTATGGATAAAAAATTAGAAGGTTTGCTTAAAAAGATGTTTGTTCAGCAAGGTTACCTTCTACAACCAATTTCATGCATTGTCCCTGTCACTACAGCTGCGTGTTTCTGGTTCGATGAGCTAGAAAAGGCGATCGATAGTGATTCTCCTCCTTATGAGGAGATTATGGACAGAATCCGTGCTCTCAAATTGGCTAATTCTTTCACCCTAGACGCCACTTTGCAATTGGCTAGGTTAGCGGCGAAAAATTCTGGGTTTGCTATTGTGGCACGCAGAGCGCTTTGGTTGAAATCTTGGTCAGCGGATGCGTCTTCCAAGAACAAATTGCTTAACATTCCTTTCAAGGGGAAAACGCTGTTTGGCCCTGACTTGAAAGAGATTATCTCTGATATCACTGGGGGTAAGGGCCACGCCCTTCCTCAGGATAGGTCTTTCAAGGCCAAAAATAAACCTAATTTTCGTCCCTTTCGTAGAAACGGACCTGCCCCAAGTGCTACGTCCTCTAAGCAAGAGGGTAATACTTCTCAAGCCAAGCCAGCCTGGAGACCAATGCAAGGCTGGAACAAGGGAAAGCAGGCCAAGAAGCCTGCCACTGCTACCAAGACAGCATGAAATGTTGGCCCCCGATCCGGGACCGGATCTGGTGGGGGGCAGACTCTCTCTCTTCGCTCAGGCTTGGGCAAGAGATGTTCTGGATCCTTGGGCACTAGAAATAGTCTCCCAAGGTTATCTTCTGGAATTCAAGGGGCCTCCCCCAAGGGGGAGGTTCCACAGGTCTCAATTGTCTTCAGACCACATAAAGAGACAGGCATTCTTACATTGTGTAGAAGACCTGTTAAAAATGGGAGTGATTCATCCTGTTCCATTAGGAGAACAAGGGATGGGGTTCTACTCCAATCTGTTCGTAGTTCCCAAAAAAGAGGGAACGTTCAGACCAATCTTGGATCTCAAGATCCTAAACAAGTTTCTCAAGGTTCCATCGTTCAAAATGGAAACTATTCGAACAATTCTTCCTTCCATCCAGGAAGGTCAATTCATGACCACGGTGGATTTAAAGGATGCGTATCTACATATTCCTATCCACAAGGAACATCATCGGTTCCTAAGGTTCGCATTCCTGGACAAGCATTACCAGTTCGTGGCACTTCCTTTCCGATTAGCCACTGCTCCAAGGATTTTCACAAAGGTACTAGGGTCCCTTCTGGCGGTACTAAGACCAAGGGGCATTGCAGTAGTACCCTACTTGGACGACATTCTGATTCAAGCGTCGTCCCTTCCTCAAGCAAAGGCTCACACGGACATAGTCCTGGCCTTTCTCAGATCTCACGGATGGAAAGTGAACGTAGAAAAGAGTTCTCTATCTCCGTCAACAAGGGTTCCCTTCTTGGGAACAATAATAGACTCCTTAGAAATGAGGATTTTTCTGACAGAGGCCAGAAAATCAAAACTTCTAAACTCTTGTCAAACGCTTCATTCCGTTCCTCTTCCTTCCATAGCGCAGTGCATGGAAGTAATAGGTTTGATGGTAGCGGCAATGGACATAGTTCCTTTTGCGCGCATTCATCTAAGACCATTACAATTGTGCATGCTCAGTCAGTGGAATGGGGACTATACAGACTTGTCTCCGACGATTCAATTAAATCAGAGGACCAGAGACTCACTCCGTTGGTGGCTGTCCCTGGACAACCTGTCACAAGGGATGACCTTCCGCAGACCAGAGTGGGTCATTGTCACGACCGACGCCAGTCTGATGGGCTGGGGCGCGGTCTGGGGACCCCTGAAAGCTCAGGGTCTTTGGTCTCGGGAAGAATCTCTTCTACCGATAAATATTCTGGAACTGAGAGCGATATTCAATGCTCTCAAGGCTTGGCCTCAGCTAGCAAAGGCCAAGTTCATACGGTTTCAATCAGACAACATGACGACTGTTGCGTACATCAACCATCAGGGGGGAACAAGGAGTTCCCTGGCGATGGAAGAAGTGACCAAAATCATTCAATGGGCGGAGACTCACTCCTGCCACCTGTCTGCAATCCACATTCCAGGAGTGGAAAATTGGGAAGCGGATTTTCTGAGTCGTCAGACATTACATCCGGGGGAGTGGGAACTCCATCCGGAAATCTTTGCCCAAATTACTCAATTGTGGGGCATTCCAGACATGGATCTGATGGCCTCTCGTCAGAACTTCAAGGTTCCTTGCTACGGGTCCAGATCCAGGGATCCCAAGGCGACTCTAGTAGATGCACTAGTAGCACCTTGGACCTTCAAACTAGCTTATGTATTCCCGCCGTTTCCTCTCATCCCCAGGCTGGTAGCCAGGATCAATCAGGAGAGGGCGTCGGTGATCTTGATAGCTCCTGCGTGGCCACGCAGGACTTGGTATGCAGATCTGGTGAATATTTAATCGGCTCCACCATGGAAGCTACCTTTGAAACGAGACCTTCTTGTTCAAGGTCCGTTCGAACATCCGAATCTGGTCTCACTCCAGCTGACTGCTTGGAGATTGAACGCTTGATCTTATCAAAACGAGGGTTCTCAGATTCTGTTATTGATACTCTTGTTCAGGCCAGAAAGCCTGTAACTAGAAAAATTTACCACAAAATATGGAAAAAATATATCTGTTGGTGTGAATCTAAAGGATTCCCTTGGAACAAGGTAAAGATTCCTAAGATTCTATCCTTTCTTCAAGAAGGATTGGAGAAAGGATTATCGGCAAGTTCCTTGAAGGGACAGATTTCTGCCTTGTCTGTGTTACTTCACAAAAAGCTGGCAGCTGTGCCAGATGTTCAAGCCTTTGTTCAGGCTCTGGTTAGAATCAAGCCTGTTTACAAACCTTTGACTCCTCCTTGGAGTCTCAACTTAGTTCTTTCAGTTCTTCAGGGGGTTCCGTTTGAACCCTTGCATTCCGTTGATATTAAGTTATTATCTTGGAAAGTTTTGTTTTTGGTTGCAATTTCTTCTGCTAGAAGAGTTTCAGAATTATCTGCTCTGCAGTGTTCTCCTCCTTATCTGGTTTTCCATGCAGATAAGGTGGTTTTACGTACTAAACCTGGTTTTCTTCCGAAAGTTGTTTCTAACAAAAACATTAACCAGGAGATAGTCGTGCCTTCTTTGTGTCCGAATCCAGTTTCAAAGAAGGAACGTTTGTTGCACAATTTGGATGTTGTTCGCGCTCTAAAATTCTATTTAGATGCTACAAAGGATTTTAGACAAACATCTTCCTTGTTTGTTGTTTATTCTGGTAAAAGGAGAGGTCAAAAAGCAACTTCTACCTCTCTCTCTTTTTGGATTAAAAGCATCATCAGATTGGCTTATGAGACTGCCGGACGGCAGCCTCCTGAAAGAATCACAGCTCATTCCACTAGGGCTGTGGCTTCCACATGGGCCTTCAAGAACGAGGCTTCTGTTGATCAGATATGTAGGGCAGCGACTTGGTCTTCACTGCACACTTTTACCAAATTTTACAAGTTTGATACTTTTGCTTCTTCTGAGGCTATTTTTGGGAGAAAGGTTTTGCAAACCGTGGTGCCTTCCATTTAGGTGACCTGATTTGCTCCCTCCCTTCATCCGTGTCCTAAAGCTTTGGTATTGGTTCCCACAAGTAAGTGTGACGCCGTGGACCGGACACACCTATGTTGGAGAAAACAGAATTTATGTTTACCTGATAAATTACTTTCTCCAACGGTGTGTCCGGTCCACGGCCCACCCTGGTTTTTTAATCAGGTCTGATAATTTATTTTCTTTAACTACAGTCACCACGGTATCATATGGTTTCTCCTATGCAAATATTCCTCCTTTACGTCGGTCGAATGACTGGGGTAGGCGGAGCCTAGGAGGGATCATGTGACCAGCTTTGCTGGGCTCTTTGCCATTTCCTGTTGGGGAAGAGAATATCCCACAAGTAAGGATGACGCCGTGGACCGGACACACCGTTGGAGAAAGTAATTTATCAGGTAAACATAAATTCTGTTTTTCGTCCCTTTCGCAGAAACGGACCAGCCTCTACTTCTACATCCTCTAAGCAAGAGGGTAATACTTCTCAACCCAAACCAGGCTGGAACAAGGGTAAGCAGGCCAAGAAGCCTGCCACTGCTACCAAAACAGCATGAAGGGATGGCCCCCGATCCGGGACCGGATCTGGTGGGGGGCAGACTTTCTCTCTTTGCTCAGGCCTGGGCAAGAGATGTTCAGGATCCTTGGGCACTAGAAATAGTTTCTCAAGGTTATCTCCTGGAATTCAAGGAACTACCCCCAAGGGGAAGGTTCCACAGGTCTCAATTATCTTCAAACCAAATAAAAAGACAGGCATTCTTACATTGTGTAGAAGACCTGTTAAGGATGGGAGTAATTCATCCAGTTCCAATAAGAGAACAAGGGATGGGGTTTTACTCCAACCTGTTCATAGTTCCCAAAAAAGAGGGAACGTTCAGACCAATTCTAGATCTCAAGATCCTAAACAAATTTCTCAGGGTTCCATCGTTCAAAATGGAAACCATTCGAACGATCCTTCCTACCATCCAGGAAGGTCAATTCATGACCACGGTGGATTTAAAGGATGCGTACCTCCATATTCCTATCCACAAGGAACATCATCAGTTCCTAAGGTTCGCTTTTCTGGACAAGCATTACCAGTTTGTGGCACTTCCATTCGGGTTAGCCACTGCTCCGAGAATTTTCACAAAGGTACTAGGGTCCCTTCTAGCGGTTCTAAGACCAAGGGGCATTGCAGTAGTACCGTACTTGGACGACATCCTGATTCAAGCGTCGTCTCTGTCAAAAGCAAAGGCTCATACGGACATCGTCCTAGCCTTTCTCAGATCTCACGGATGGAAAGTAAACATAGAAAAAAGTTCTCTTTCCCCGTCAACAAGAGTTCCCTTCTTGGGAACAATAATAGACTCCTTAGAAATGAGAATTTTTCTGACAGAGGTCAGAAAATCAAAACTTCTAAGCTCTTGTCAAGTTCTTCATTCTGTTCTTCGTCCTTCCATAGCGCAGTGCATGGAAGTGATAGGATTGATGGTTGCAGCAATGGACATAGTTCCTTTTGCACAAATTCATCTAAGACCATTACAACTGTGCATGCTCAGACAGTGGAATGGGGATTATACAGACTTGTCTCCGACGATTCAAGTAGATCAAAGGACCAGAGATTCACTCCGTTGGTGGCTAATCCTGGACAATCTGTCACAGGGAATGAGCTTCCGCAGACCAGAGTGGGTCATTGTCACGACCGACGCCAGTCTGGTGGGCTGGGGCGCGGTCTGGGAACCCCTGAAAGCTCAGGGTCTATGGTCTCGGGAAGAATCTCTTCTCCCGATAAACATTCTGGAACTGAGAGCGATATTCAATGCTCTCAAAGCTTGGCCTCATCTAGCAAAGGCCAAATTCATAAGTTTTCAATCAGACAACATGACGACAGTTGCTTATATCAACCATCAGGGGGGAACAAGGAGTTCCCTGGCGATGGAGGAAGTGACCAAGATAATTCAATGGGCGGAGGATAACTCCTGCCACTTGTCTGCAATCCACATCCCAGGAGTGGAAAATTGGGAAGCGGATTTTCTGAGTCGTCAGACATTCCATCCGGGGGAGTGGGAACTCCACCCGGAAATCTTTGCCCAAATAACTCAATTATGGGGCATTCCAGACATCTGATGGCGTCTCGCCAGAACTTCAAGGTTCCTTGTTACGGGTCCAGATCCAGGGATCCCAAGGCGACTCTAGTAGATGCACTAGTAGCACCTTGGACCTTCAACCTAGCTTATGTTTTCCCACCGTTTCCTCTCATTCCCAGGCTGGTAGCCAGGATCAACCAGGAGAGGGCTTCGGTGATCTTGATAGCTCCTGCGTGGCCACGCAGGACTTGGTATGCAGACCTGGTGAATATGTCATCGGCTCCACCATGGAAGCTACCTTTGAGACAGGACCTTGTTGTTCAAGGTCCATTCGAACATCCGAATCTGGTTTCTCTCCAACTGACTGCTTGGAGATTGAACGCTTGATTTTATCAAAGCGTGGGTTTTCAGATTCTGTAATAGATACTCTTATTCAGGCTAGAAAGCCTGTAACTAGAAAAATTTACCATAAGATATGGAAAAAATATATCTATTGGTGTGAATCTAAAGGATTCCCATGGAACAAGATAAAAATTCCTAGGATTTTATCCTTTCTACAAGAGGGTTTGGAGAAGGGATTATCTGCAAGTTCTCTGAAGGGACAGATTTCTGCGTTATCTGTTTTACTTCACAAAAGGCTGGCAGCTGTGCCAGACGTTCAGGCGTTTGTTCAGGCTCTGGTTAGAATCAAGCCTGTTTACAGACCTTTGACTCCTCCCTGGAGTCTCAATCTAGTTCTTTCAGTTCTTCAAGGGGTTCCGTTTGAACCCTTACATTCCGTAGATATTAAGTTACTATCTTGGAAAGTTTTGTTTTTGGTTGCAATTTCTTCTGCTAGAAGAGTTTCTGAGTTATCTGCTCTGCAGTGTTCTCCGCCCTATCTGGTGTTCCATGCAGATAAGGTGGTTTTGCGTACTAAGCCTGGTTTTCTTCCGAAAGTTGTTTCCAACAAGAATATTAACCAGGAGATAGTTGTACCTTCTTTGTGCCCGAATCCAGTTTCAAAGAAGGAACGTTTGTTACACAATTTGGACGTAGTCCGTGCTCTAAAATTCTATTTAGAGGCCACTAAAGATTTCAGACAAACTTCTTTGTTTGTTGTTTATTCTGGTAAAAGGAGAGGTCAAAAGGCAACTTCTACCTCTCTTTCTTTTTGGCTTAAAAGCATTATCCGTTTGGCTTATGAGACTGCCGGACGGCAGCCTCCTGAAAGAATCACAGCTCACTCCACTAGGGCTGTGGCTTCCACATGGGCCTTCAAGAACGAGGCTTCTGTTGACCAGATATGTAAGGCAGCGACTTGGTCTTCACTGCACACTTTTGCCAAATTTTACAAATTTGATACTTTTGCTTCTTCAGAGGCTATTTTTGGGAGAAAGGTTTTGCAAGCCGTGGTGCCTTCCATTTAGGTGACCTGATTTGCTCCCTCCCTTCATCCGTGTCCTAAAGCTTTGGTATTGGTTCCCACAAGTAAGGATGACGCCGTGGACCGGACACACCTATGTTGGAGAAAACAGAATTTATGCTTACCTGATAAATTACTTTCTCCAACGGTGTGTCTGGTCCACGGCCCGCCCTGGTTTTTTTTTTTTTTTTAATCAGGTCTGATGAATTATTTTCTCTAACTACAGTCACCACGGTATCATATGGTTTCTCCTATGCATATTTCCTCCTGTACGTCGGTCGAATGACTGGGGTAGGCGGAGCCTAGGAGGGATCATATGACCAGCTTTGCTGGGCTCTTTGCCATTTCCTGTTGGGGAAGAGAATATCCCACAAGTAAGGATGACGCCGTGGACCGGACACACCGTTGGAGAAAGTAATTTATCAGGTAAGCATAAATTCTGTTTTCTTCTGTGTAAGGCGCTTCTAAGCATATTGAAGCCCAGTTCCTCTCTAAGTACAGTGTTTGTCTGAGGGATGTGAAGGGAGTATTGCCTGATGATACCATTTTTTCGCCTATGGGAAATCTATTCTAGGACTCTCTATAAATTCGGTCACTGGGATTCATCTGCTGCCTCCCTTTACAGATCGACATTATACTCCTCTACCATTACCTCTGCTGATATGTTTCAGTACTGGTTTAGCTGTTTGCTATATGTGGATAGGTGTCTTACACGTTAAGTATATACTTTTATTATATAAGACACTCTCAGCTATGGATTGGGCACTTTTTAAGTAAAGTTGTTATATATTGTTTGTATACATGCCTTGAGTCAGTAATTCAGTGCTCTTTTATAGCAACTTTATTTGTGGCTAAATATTTGTCAAGGTTGGTAGTCTGAAACATACAGGTTTTTTTTTTTTTTCTTCTTAAACGGGGAGAGTCCACAGCTGCATTTATTACTTTTGGGAAATACAGAACCTGGCCACCAGGAGGAGGCAAAGACACCCCAGCCAAAAGCTTAAATACCTCCCCCACTTCCCTCTTCCCCCAGTCATTCTTTGCCTTCCGTTACAGGCGGTTAGCAGAGAAGTGTCGGAAGATTCGGTTTAGTCTTTAATGGAGGGGGTAGTACTCTTCAGAATGGGACTGGAGTTTTAAGTAGTCCTGTCAGCCTCTCAGTGAGAGCATGGACGAAGGTTAGATTCTGGAGATGCAGGGAGAGTCTTTCTGCGAAACCATCCCGACTCATATTAACAGCTCCTTAAGCAATCAGCGTTGACAAGTTTCGCTGCCTGCTTTCTTCACTCAAGTCCATGTCAGAAGCGATGCTACTATCTGTCGCACTTGAAGGGCCGTGTTCCTGTTCCACAGCGTAGATTCCGGTAAGATCGTTTCATTTTACTTTCAGTATGAGTATGTAATGTATATGAATAAGTCAGGGTCTCAGTGGGGACTCCTTTATCTTTGGAATCAAGGGTTAATAGCACCTGAGGGAGGTTATTGAACAGGGGGGACTTTAATCATGTTTATGTGATTGTCTGCTAATGTTTAGTGATGCTTGGGCTCGTGGCTATTTCGGAACATACTGGCCTTTTTTATTAGGCTGCGCAGTCTTTTTGGACTTGCACGCTTTTCTTTGGCCTGCACGGTGCACCTTGTGACCGGGCCTTGTCACGTTTCTGTTCTCCATTTTCGTATTCCTGACTGTGTGGCGACTGAGAGAGTCTGTTTCGCTAGTTGTCTAAGTCATAGGAGGTGGTGAGTGCCCCAGCCATTGGGGGTGTTAGGTGCCGTTTATTTTGTATCCATAATTTCAATCACCAAGTTATGGAGGATTCTGATTTTGTGGCGAAGGATGTCTCTGATTCAGATTCTACTTCTTGCGAAGAATATGAAATGCCCATCAGTCATGTTCCGAATGCTGCTTTAGAGTGCTCTTTTCTCCCGAATCGGGGAACATAGAGTCCGCTAAGCCATCCACCCGTGAGGATTCCATATCCAACGGGGCGCGTGCCTTAGGTCCTTCTTTTGCTATGCAAGCAGGTGTCTCAAATGCCGTTACCTCTTCTCCGGAAGTCGGCTTATTTCCTCTAGAAGTTACGGCACGGTTTCGCACGGCCATATGGAAGATACTGTCCATGTTCTGCTAACCAGGGCTCGTCAGGCGTGGGATCGTCTGGGTCAGATCAGCCCTCTGGGGAAGCGGTCTCCTCTGAGGCTTCAGGGGTCCAACCCTCGGGCCTGGGTCATCAGTTGCCCCGGCGGATGTAAGTCTTGCCTTTCGTTATAGACTGGTGCACCTTCGTGTCCTTCTGAGGCATTTTTTGGCAGTGCTGGAGGTTTCCAGTTCTAATGGTTCGATGGATCCTCTGTCTTCCATTCCGGACGGCAAGCTGGGTTAGAGGCATGGGGATAAAGTCAATCTCCTTGTCATCTCCATTTTTCTTTTTTTGGGGTATCTTATTCCAGTTCTGAGCTTTAGAAGAATTGGGTTTCTGATTTGCTGGTCCTGTTAGTGTGTCCATTTTTCTCAGGCGTTCACCTGCGGGTGCTGCCTTCATTTACTTTGACCCGGTTAGGATGTATCTTATTTCATTTTGTGAAGCTCATGTCCGTTATAGTTTTTCCTTTTGGAAAACCATTTCTTTTCTGGAATTTGATACTAGCGATTTTGTGGTCGCTTTAGCACTTCCATGGAAGTTTTGATAATTTGTGTTATGTCTTTCGTTTGTCTATCCCTACTAGGGATTCGACTTTTCTGTGGACTTGGACAGTTCCGTGGTGCCCTATATATCAGGCTGGTCCTGGTTGGACACTAGTTTTTCTGTTCCTGGATGTCTTCAATAATCAATCAACCACGTAGTGCCCGTTATAGCTGGCTGGCCCGGTTGGAGTGCCGAGTTTGCTCACTCTGCTGAGGAGCTGTTTTTTTCTTGATTCTATATGTTATAGGAGGCCTTTCATTCCTAGATGTTAGGCTGGTCCTCGTTTTTCCTTTGGGTGGGGCATCAGAGGGTATTGGCTCAGTCCTTAATGTCCTGTTGCTGATTGTTGGCGGGGTTACCATGGTCGGATCCTGCTAAGGCTTACTCTGGGGTTTCCTGAGGTCCTTTTGCTTCGGAGCTAGAGTTTTCTACCCAATGGGGTTGCAAGTTCAGATGACTCTTTGGATATTCGTGGTACCATGTTAGGTGGCGATTCTAGTCTCTTCTTTTGGTATTCTTTTTCTTGGATTGTCTGTTGTGAATCCTTGGCGATTATACCTCTTCCTTATGGGGTTGAGGTTGCTGTGCTGCTTTTTCCCCTTCATTGGTGCTGTGTTTCTGGTCATCTTTTCTGGAAGCTCGGGTTTTTGGCCTTTTGTTTCCCCCTACGATATCTTGGCTGCTTCCATATTTTTGGAGATCTGGAGATTGTGTTTCTTTTCCAGCGGTTGCCCCTGCTAGTTTAGGTTGCCTACGACCTCTCCACCCTGAGTGCGCCCAATCTCTGGAGATAAGCAGGGTCGGGCATGGTTAGTACTTAGAATGCTCGTTCATTCGTAAATTCCTCTTGCTGTAGGAGTTTCCAGGATATTGTTCCTGAGAGGATTTTTGGAGACTATTAATCTTCTCAATCTAGATTTCTAGGTTCTGAGGGCTGTTCTCTTGTAAGTTTTCCTTAGTCTTTAGACTTATTGTCCCTCAAGCATTTAGGGGTCAAGCTTTGTGTCTCTTGGATACTTACGTGAACCTTTAGTGTCCAAAGTCCCTTGGATGCGACTGTGATTGCATCACCTATGGTGCAAGGTCTTCTCCGGATGGGGTAACCTATGGGTTCCTCGGGTTATTAGTTTGAAGCCGGTTCCGGGTGTCCGGTTTTTTTTACCCTGATCCTTGTCTTTGGACGTTTTTGGGTTTTTCTGTGTCCTGATCTTTTAGATGGCTCTGGATGGCCCAGTTTACCGGTTCCGGAACATCCTTTTGTCTCTTCGGCATGGTTTTCTTCTTTTAACGGAGAATTGGAATTCTTCTGGGCTGGCTGTAGTGGCTGGATGGTTCCTGTCAATCGGTATTGTCCTTTTGACGTCCGTCTACAGCTTAACACTCCATGCCTGTGGGCGGGTGAGTGGGTTTGTTTGCGTTTCCCCTCCTTTTGGGGGAAGACTGGGCATACCACAGTATCCCTCTGGTGCCCTGGAGACCCTTCTCTTCCTCTATTTAGGGGGTTCTCCCTGCCTTGTGTGCAGGAAGTTATGTGACGGGTTGGATTCTGTTGTCATGCCATTTCTGTAGTCTCAGTATGGGGTCTCCTTTTTTTGGGAGTGCCCCTTCTATTGGGAAGGGAGCTGTGTCTGTGTTCTGGAAGGGTCTGGATCCCCTCCTCATTCCTGAGGGTCTTGGTGGTTCGGGGAGCTTTTCATTCTCTTGTCCTTTAGGACTTTGCCAGTCGCTTTGGTGCTGGGTCCGTTACCTCGGAGTGGGGGGTCAGGGATCTGATGGCCCTGTTGAGCCTTGACCATGTATCATTGTTAGATCGTTTGGGCCTTCACTGTGTTTCCTTCCCTCAGCAGGTAGCTCTTTCTCTGCTATCCTTTCCTCCCTGTCTTCTTGGGAGGGAGTTACTCTGCACTTTTTTCTTCTGAGCTTTTCCTTGGTCGCTCTATCTTGAGTGCGGGTTTGCACCCTGTATATAGAATGGGGGTCTATCTTGTCCCTCTAGGTTTCCAGGATGGGGCGTTACTTGGCCCCTTGGACTTCCATGCAGATATGGGTCTGGGATTTTTCCTCCCTTATCTCTGCTTGGTTGGTTGAGTTTGTTCTCTCTGCGGTTTTTGATCTGTTGCAACCTTGGTTGCGCTCTGTGAGTTATGTTCAGGGTTATTTATGCCCTAGTTGTTGTCCGGTGGTCCTTTTGGACTATTGTTTCTGGGTTCTTCTTCTTCTTCCCTTTTGGGAGAATGGGGAGGTCCCCCCTTCCCTCGGTGGAGTCTAGTGATTTTGGGTGGTCTCTAGCAAGGGCCTTGTTAGTAGGGATGCACCGAAATTTCGGCCGCAGAAAGTTTCGGCCGAAAATAGCATTTTTTGTTATTTTGGTTTTCAGTTTTTTTGCCTTTTATTTTCGGCAAAATTATTGTGTATATATTTTAAATTTGATGCCAGCCTAGAGCTGCTGTTTGAGTTCATTACTTGACTTACTGTTTTGCATATAATAATAGTTTTCTAGGACTATACTTTATTTTGATAATTGGTAACAAAAAAAAAATGGTTAAATCTGATTCTGTTACACAGAACTAAATAAAGAATAATACTAGCGATGCACCAAAATTTGGGCCGCCGAAAATGTGCAATTCCAAAGAGGACCAAAATGGCTAAAAATGTACAGCCCTCCCCTGTTCTATTGAGTTACATGTCTATCCTTAGCATAAGGTGAGCAGCACAGCACTGGCATGGTACACAGAGCACACACATAGGTACCATGACATGATGATATTTGAAACCAGGAGAGAAGGAAACCAAAGTTCTGAATAGTGAATACAAATATCAAAGGAGGATAAGTAACATGTTTATAAACACTTGATATTATCAGACACAGCCCTAAGCACACACAGTGAATATCTTTAAGCCTTATATACAGTGCTCATACATCAACCTCTTGTGCGTAGACATTCTATTCGCCTGAGGCAAATATGCGTGCACACTTTATAAGCATAAGCCCCAAGCTCGCACACAGTTGGTACAAATTAGCACCCACCAGACAGTGTATACAAAAAAGCACAGTAACTTTCTATAACCACCTTGCACGTAAGTTTGTAGCTAAGTCCAGTGGTCCTGGTGATAGGTGACAGGCAGACTCCATTTGGGGCTCCGGACATATAATCTGACGGTTCAGTGTGAGACCCGAACCAGGAACTAGGCGGAGATACGATGAGAGACGATCAGGTGCAGCCATGCTCATCGCACGGATAACTACACCCAAAAACAAAACACATGTCCACCTCGTATTGTCTGGCTCCCTTATAGAGCTCCAGTTTCACTGCAGATCACGCCCTACTGTACAAGTGACCATGTCCATTTGTTGGAGCTTTCCCTCCTACAAGCTCTCTCAGCTACACACACACACTGTAGTTAAAAAAGAAAAAAACTATTTCGGTTTTCGGCCAGGATCATCCTGAATTTTCGGTATCGGTTTCGGTCCAGAATTTTCATTTCGGTGCATCCCTACTTGTTAGTCTTAACTGATCGGCAGTTACTTGGTCCTTTCCATTTTTGTTTGGTGCTTCTGGTGAAGCAGTTTTTTTGTTGGGCTTCGGGGATTTCAGGCTGTGGTCCCCTCAGAAGGGGCCGCCTCTTGTACCTACCCGTTTTGCATTCAGTGTCCTCTATAGCTTGGGTATTGTTTTCCCAAAAGTAATGAATGCAGCTGTGGACTCTCCCCGTTTTTGAAGAAAAACTTAAATTATGCTTACCTGATCATTTTCTTTTCTTTTGACGGGGAGAATCCACAGCTCCCTGCCCGCGTTTTTATCTATGGGGCGACCATATTTTTTATTCTTCTGGCACCTTTTTCACCCCTGGTATTTCTCCTACTGTTCCTCGTTTCCTCAGCAGAATGACTGGGGGATGAGGGAAGTGGGGGGGGGGGAGGTACTTAAGCCTTTAGCTGGGGTGTCTTTACCTCCTCCTGGTGGCTAGGTTCTGTATTTCCCAAAAGTAATGAATGCAGCTGTGGACTCTCCCCATCAGAAGAAAAGAAAATCATCAGGTAAGCATAATTTAAGTTTAATTGGAGCAAGTTATTTATAAATTAGAATGCTAAGTATTATGTTGGTCTCATTGAATGTTGAAAATCACATTTTATGCAGCTATAATAGAAGTATCCATTAAGCTTTATTTTGGTTCATTTTTGTTTTTTTGTATATACAATCAAAATTTTTACCTGCTTTTTAGAGTGATAGGTGTATTAGAAATCCTCTTCAGCTTTTCATGTTGTGCATGTGATGATGCTATATATGTCATAGGGGGACGTGTCATCATGTACCATTTTTTTCCTGCCAAAATTGCTGTTATAAGCTCCGCCCCAGCTCATTCAGTTTTCTCAGATAACACTTAGAGAGCTTTCATGCAGCATTTTATGAAAGATTTCAGAAAGTCTTCTAGTCTGTTATTTTTTCTGGTTCCATAAAAGGTCACAAAGTCTCTGCCATTTTCTTGGCATCTTGGTTGGAGCTTTTGATTCACAAAGCCTATTTAGAGGCGGGGCAGTCTCCGTCTCAGTGTATTATAGCTCATTCTACTAGATCAGTCTCCCCATCTTGGGCTTTCAAGAATGAAGCTTCAGTTGATCAAATTTGCAAAGCAGCAACTTGGTCTTCTTTGCATACATTTAATACATTTTACCATTTTGATGTATTTTCTTCTTCTGAATCAGCCTTTGGTAGAAAGGTTCTTCAGGCAGCTGTCTGTTTGATTCTAGTGCCTACGATTATGAGGTATTTTTTTAAAATTTTTAGGAAAACTTAATTTTTTCGATTTAATTTTCTCAGCGAAAATAGCAGTTTTTATTTTATCCCTCTCTAGTGACTCGTGGACTTTCACATTTTGGGTATTATATGCCATACGTCACTAGCTCATGGACTCTTGCCATTTACATGAAAGAAAACATAATGTATGTAAGAACTTACCTGATAAATTAATTTCTTTTATAGTGGCAAAAGTCCATGAGACCCACCCAATTTTTTGGGGGGTTATGACTTTTTTTTTTTATATTTAAAGCACTTTATCCTGTTCCTCTTTTTTATACTTTTTACTCCTGTTACACCTCACTAACTTGACTATACATTTTAACTGAGGTATGTGTGAGGTGGGAGGTGTATTTTATAGGCATTTTGGGGTTTGGTTAATTTTGCCCCCTTCTGGTAGGAATGTATATCCCATATGTCACTAGCTCATGGACTCTTGCCTCTATGAAAGAAATTAATTTATTAGGTAAGTTCTTACATAAATTATGTTTCTTTCTAATGACACGGTGAGTCCACGGCTCATCATCATCATCATCATCATTTATTGTTGGGAATATCACTCCTGGCCAGCAGGAGGAGGCAAAGAGCACCACAGCAAAGCTGTTAAGTATCACTTCCCTTCCCACAAACCCCAGTCATTCTCTTTGCCTGCGGTGCAAGGAGGAGATGAAGTTTTCGGTGTCTGATGATAACCTTCTTAAATAAAGAGTTTATTTTAAAAGCAGAGTAGGTTTGCTCTGATCTTTCCTGGGGTCTAGCTGTAGCCCACGTCAGTCTCTTCAGTAGGGTAGTGGTGGCTTTTAAGCAATTGGGAACTTGTGGGATACAATCCTCACTGTGTTTTCTCAAGTAGTTTGCTGCCCTAATCAGAAAGCCTGAGTATGCTTACTCGGTCTTCTCAATTATCCACAAACCAGATGAGCTGTCCTTCTGCCGGACAGATTACATTCAGGTAAGTGCCTAAAATATTTTTCTTTTTATATTAAAGAGAAGACCTGGCACTTTAACAGTTTTTACTGTATGGGATGTTTCTAAGTGTATTACCCTATGAAATGTTAATTACTTGGGCAGAATTGAGGGCACTGTAGACGATGGGGAGATTTTAGTATAATTTTTATTGGTGGCTCAGTCTGGGTAAATATCCCGGTCAAGGACTAGGTATGATACAGACAGGGTATGTTTACGATGCCATGCGCTGTTTTAAATACTTCCTTTTCTTGTTAGTCTTAATGGCTGCCTGGACTGCCTCTGATTTAAGAAAGGCGGTTCCCCTTCAGAGACGGCAGTTAATTTTGTGCGCACTTTCCGGACTCAGCCGACGAGTATTATCAGTTCTTGTGGTAGAACCGAATCGTTCTCTGAATTAAGTACTAGTATCGTTCCAGGCTGCAGGACAGGTAGGCACCTCAGCAAATGGCTGAGGTGTTTAGGGTTGCCTGGGGGTTATAACAGGATTGCTGCTCCGTGTTCTAGCTTTTCAAAAACATTTAAAGTATCATTCTGTCAAAAAAAATAAAAAAATTGTGGGGTAATATAATTTTTTGTTTTTTAAAGTTTATTTATTGTCAAGTTTATTGCTGATAAAGATGGACCAAGAGACTTTGCAAAATATTACATGTAGCTTATGTTTTGATGCACAGGTGGAACCACCAGTACCTTTTTTGTTCTGCATGTATTGATAGAACTTTGTGTTATAGGGATAGACTTTTTGATCATGAGCCATCATTAGCTAAGGTAGATGCTGTTCAGGTGCCTTCTGTTTTAGATGTGCCGAAGCTTTCTCCTCAAGCTTTCCAATCTTTTTCGTCTACTCATGCAGTGCCCTGCATTTCCTCTCAAGCTCAGGTAGAAGTTTCTTTGCAAGACATGGTTACCCATATATCCTCTGCGGTATCTGAGGTGCTATCTGCATTTCCCATGCAGCAGGGGAAGTGCAAAAGGAAATTTTAAATAATCAGTGAGTAAGGTTTCTGATCCAGTTGTGGCTACTCAGGGTGCTTCCTCTCAGAAGTCTGAGGAGGAAGACACTTCGGTTGCGTCTGAGGTTGAGATCTCAGACAGTATAATTCCTTCTTCTGATGCTGAAGTTGTATCTTTCAGATTTAAGCTGGAACACCTCCGCCTGTTTACTTGAGGTTTTGGCTACCTTGGACGACTCCGATGTGGCTGTCTTAGTCAACCCTAAGAAGTCTAGTAAGCTCATCAAGTACTTTGATGTTCCCTCCGCGGTATTCCCTGTACCAGACCGTGCTACAGAGATTATTGCACCGGAGTTGGAGAGACCTTGAATTCCCTTTTCTCCATCTCCAATTTTCAAGAAAATGTTTCCAATAGCGGACTCCATTAAGGAGTCATGGCAGACGGTCCCTAAGGTGGAAGGGGCGATCTCCACTTTGGCTGAGGAAGGGACGATCTCCACTTTGGCTAAGAGGACCACTATTCCCATAGAGAATAGCTGTTCTTTTAAGGATCCAATGGACAAGAAGTTGGAGGTGTTGCTATAGAAAATATATGTTTACCAGGGTCTCCAATGACAGCCTTCAGTGGATATTGCCACGGTCACCAGCGCGGCAGCCTACTGGTTTGATGCCTTGTCTGATTCTAATCAGACAGATACTCCTCTTGAGGAGATCCAGGACAGGATTAAGGCTCTTAAGTTAGCCAATTCCTTTATTACCGATGCTTCCTTACAAGCCATTAAGTTGGGAGCAAAAATGTCTGGTTTCGCGGTTCTAGCTCGCAGAGCCTTATGGTTGAAGTCCTGGTCTGCGGATGTTTCATCGAAGTCCAAGCTCTTAACGATCCCCTACAAGGGTAAGACCTTGTTTGGGCCTGGCTTGGCTGAAATAATTTCAGATATCACAGGAGGAAAGGGATCTTTTCTTCCTCAGGATAAAAAGAATAAGCAGAAAGGACGTCCGTTATTTTTGCTCCTTTCACAACTTTAGAGGTAAATCCTCTCCTCCTTCCTCCAAGCAAGAACAATCCAAGTCTTCCTGCAAGCCTAGTCAGTCTTGGAACAAGGGGAAGCAGTCTAAGAAACCTGCAGCTGACTCCAAATCAGCATGAAGGGTCGGCCCCCGATCCGGGAGCGGATCCAATTGGGGGCAGACTTTCTCAATTCGCTCAAACCTGTATAAGAGATGTCCCAGATCCCTGGGTGGTGGACATCGTATTGCAGGGGTACAGACGAGTTCAAGACTGTTCCTCCTCTCAAGATTATCTGTAGACCAGAGAGGCGTTCTTACATTGTTACATTGGGAGTAATAGTTCCAGTTCCAACACAGGAACAGGGTCTGGGATTCTTCTCCAATCTGTTCATGGTTCCCAAAAAAGAGGAGCCCTTCAGACCAATTTTAGACCTGAAATGTCTAAAGAAGTTCCTCAGAGTACCGTCCTTCAAGATGGAAACTATATGTTCCATTCATCCCTTGGTCCAAGAGGGTAAATTCATGACGACCATAGACCTGAAGGATGCGTACCTTCATGTTCCCATTCACAAGGATCATCACAAGTTTCTGAGATTCACTTTTCTAAACAAGCACTTTCAGTTTGTGGCTCTTTCATTCGGCCTTGCCACAGCTCCCAGAATTTTCTCAAAGGTTCTGGGGCTCTGCTGGCAATGATCCGGTCTCGGGGCATTGCAGTGGCGCCCTATCTGGACGACATTCTGGTTCGTCTTTTTAACAAGCAAACTCTCATACAGAGATCTTGTCTTTTCTTCGCTCCCACGGATGGAAGGTTAATCTTGGAAAAAGTTATTTGGTTCCAGCTACAAGGGTATTGGTGTTGGGGACCATAATAAAAGGGACCATAAATCGATGAAGATATTTCTGACAGAGTTCAGAAAAGCCAAGATTTTCGAATCTTGCCTTGCCCTTCAGTCCTCTTCTCGGCCCGTCAGTGGCTCAGTGCATGGAGGTAATTGGTCTGATGGTGGCTTTCATTGACATCATCCCATTCGCTCAGTTCCATCTCAGGGCTCTGCAGTTATGCATGCTAAGTCAATAGAACGCGGACTATGCGGATCTGTCTCCTCGAATAGATCTGGATCAGGCGACAAGAGACTCTTCCGTGGTGGTTGTCTCAGGAACACCTCTCCCAGTGAACCTGCTTCCGCAGACCTACCTGGGTGATTGTGACCACGAATGCCAGCCTACCGGACTGGGACGCAGTCTGGGGTTCGTTGAAGGCTCAGGGTCTATGGACTCGGGAGGAGTCGGTTCTCCCCATAAACATTCTAGAGCTGAGAGCAATCTTCAATGCTCTACTGGCTTGGCCTCAGTTAGCTTTAGCCCGGTTTATCAGGTTCCAGTCGGACAACATAACATCGGTGGCTTATATCAACCACCAGGGAGGAATTCGGAGTTCCTTGGCCATGTCAGAGGTGACCAAATTTTTTCAATGGGCAGAGACCCACAACTGTTTGTCTGCAATCCACATTCCAGGAGTGGACAATTGGGAAATGGATTTTCTGAGCAGGCAGACGTTTCATCCCGGGGAGTGGGAACTCCATCCGGAAGGTGTTTTCCATCTTGACTTTCAAATGGGGGCAGCCGGAGCTGGATCTTATGGTATCTCGGCAGAATGCCAAGCTCCCGAGGTATGGTTTGAGGTCAAGGGATCCACACGCCGTCCTGATAGATGCTTTGGCGGTTCCTTGGAATTTCAGTCTAGCACACCTGTTTCCTCTGTTTGCTCTCCTTCCATGAATCATTGTTCGAATCAAACAAGAGAGGGCGTCTGTGATTCTCATAGCACCGGCATGGCCTCGCATTATCTGGTATGCAGACCTAGTGGAAATGTCATCTCTTCCACTTTGGAGACTACCTCTGAGGAAGGACCTTCTACTTCAGGGTCCCTTCCTTCATCCAAATATCGTTTCTCTGAAGCTGACTGCTTGCAGATTGAACGCTTTAATCTTATCTAAGCGTGGGTTTTCAGAGTCTGTCATTGAGACATTGATCCAGGCTCACAAGCCTGTGACTAGAAGGATTTACCATAAGGTATGGCATAAATATCTGTATTGGTGTGAATCCAGAGGCTATTCTTGGAGTAGAGTCAGGATTCCTAGGATTTTGGCCTTTCTCCAGGAGAGTCTGGAGAAGGGTTTGTCTGCTAGTACTCTGAATGGTCAGATCTCTGCATTGTCTATTTTGTTGCGGATATGGCGGATGTGCCAGACGTGTAATCCTTTTGTCAGGCCTTGGTCAGAATTAGGCCTGTGTTTAAACCTGTTACTCCTCCATGGAGTCTTAACCTTGTTCTTAAAGTTTTACAACAGGCTCCGTTTCAGCCTATGCAATCTTATTAAGAAGTTATCTTGGAAGGTTTTATTTCTTTTTGCTATTTCTTCTGCCCCGTGAGTCTCAGAACTCTCGGCACTGCAATGTGATTCTCCTTATCTTATCTTTCATTCTGACAAGGTGGTTCTTCGTACTAAGTTAGGTTTCCTTTCTAAGGTTGTTTCGGACAGGAATATTAATCAGGAAATAGTTGTTCCTTCTTTGTGTCATAATCCTTCTTGTCATAAGGGAGCGTTTGTTGCACAATTTAGATGCATGCGCTGAAATTCTACTTACAGGCGATTAGGGACTTTTGTCAGTCTTCGGCTTTGTTTATTTCTTTGGGAAACGCAAAAGCCAGAAAGCTACGGCTACCTCTTATTCTTTTTGACTGAAGACTATTATTTGTTTGGCCTATGAGACTGCTGGACAGCAACCTCCTGAGAGAATCGCAGCTCATTCCACAACGGCTGTTTCTTCTTCCTGGGCTTTAAAAAAAATGATGCTTCTGTCGATCAGATTTGCACGGCTGCAACTTGGTCCTCTTTACATAGTTTTTCAAAATGTTATCAATGTAATACTTTTGCTTCGGCTGAGGCTTCTTTTGGGAGAAAGGTTCTGCAAGCTGTGGTGCCTTCTGTTTAGGTTACCTGATTCCCAACAGTAATTGATGATGATCCGTGGACTCACCATGTCATTAGAAAGAAAAGAACATTTTTTGTTTACCTGATAAATGTATTTATTTCTTGACACGGTGAGTCCATGGCCCTCCCTGTTTTTCAGACAGTTTTTGTTATATAAACCTCAGGCACCTCTGCACCTTGTGTTATTTCCTTTCTCCCTTTTATTTTGGTCGAATGACTGGGGTTTGTGGGAAGGGAAGTGATACTTAAAGGGACACTGAACCCAAATTTTTTCTTTTATAATTCAGAAAGAGCATGCAATTTTAAGCAACTTTCTAATTTACTCCTATTATTTTTTCTTCGTTCTCTTGCTATCATTATTTGAAAAAGGCATCTAAGCTTTTTTTTGGTTTCAGTACTCTGGACAGCACTTTTTTATTGGTGGATGAATTTATCCACCAATCAGCAAGGATAACCCAGGTTGTTCACCAAAAATGGGCTGGCATCTAAACTTACATTCTTGCATTTCAGATAAAGATACCAAGAGAATGAAGACAATTTGATTATAGGAGCAAATTAGAAAGTTGCTTAAAATTTCATGCTCAATCTGAATCACGAAATAATTTTTTTGGGTACAGTGTCCCTTTAACAGCTTTGCTGTGGTGCTCTTTGCCTCCTCCTGCTGGCCAGGAGTGATATTCCCAACAGTAATTGAGGATGATCCGTGGTCTCACTGTGTCAAGAAATAAATAAATTTACCAGGTAAACATAATTTTTTTTATATTTTTTTTTTTTATATTTTTTTTTTTTATTTCAGGAACAAGAAATTGTGAAAATCGTGGGAATTAAGTATGAAGTTGGGCCACCCACCCTTTGCTGCTTAAAACTTGCTTTTTTGGATCCAAATTCTGGCAAAATGAGTGGAGAATCATTCTCTGTGAAGTAAGATTGATTTATTTTTAGCTTGGCACAGAAAATGTAAATATGTATAGACAGGTGTGGCAAAATATCACTAGTTCAGTAGAGAGAGGAAAAATACTATACAAATACTAATATATTTTATATATAATGCAATAAACCTACATTGATGGCAGAGGGCTTGATCAACTGCACCACCCACTGCATGTTTTTTTGGACATCAGTGGCAACCTAAATGTTATCTTATCTCACACACAACACCACTTACATCATCACTATTAATACAGTTGCTGTTGTGTCGCAACATTGAAGTCACCAACAAACTATTAAAGGGACAGTCTAGTATAAATTATCATTATTCAGATAGGACTTTTAATTTTAATCAACTTTCCAATTTACTTGTTTCATCAAATTTGCTTTTTTCTCTTGGTATTCTTAGTTTAAACTAAACATAGGTAGGCTCTTATGCTGATTTCTAAGCCTTTGAAGGCTGCCTCTTATCATATGTTTTTTAAATCTCTTTTTCAACACAAAGAAACAAAGTACACGTGGGCCATATAGATAACACAGTGTTCAGGCACAGGGGGTTATTTAAGATTTGGCACAAAACAATGCTAAATTTAAGACAATGCATAATAAACAGTCACAGTCATGTGATCAGGGGGCTGGAAGAAGGTTCCTAGATACAAGGTAATCACAGAGGTAAAAAGTACATTAATATAACTGTGTTGGTTATGCAAAACTGGGGAATGGGTAATAAAGGGATTATCTATCTTTTAAAACAATAACAATTCTATGGTACACTGTCCCTTTAAAGGTAGATTGCACTGCAAATATTTCATGCTGTAATTTCTGTACTACTTCTGCAAATGAGTTAAACACATAGGTTAATGTCCCACCTAGAAGACACAGAGAACTGCTAGTCCAGAGCAGGAATCGGCAGCAGTCACATGACTATACCAATAACATGCTGTGTTTTGCTTGGGAGCTCCAGTGAGTAGAGCAAAATTAGATCTAGAGCAGACATCCTCAAACTTGGCCCTCCAGAGGTTTTGGAACTACATTTCCCATGATGCTCAGCCAGCATATCAGCTGGCTGAGCATCATGGGAAATGTAGTTCCAAAACCTCTGGGGGGCCAAGTTTAAAGATGTCTGCTCTAGAGCATGACATTTTTGCACCACAATATTCCTTATAATTGGTACCATTTCTTTCTAATGACTCGGTGAGTCCACCGATCATCATCATCAATTACTGTTTCGAATTTCACTCCTGGCCAGCAGGAGGAGGCAAAGAGCACCACAGCAGAGCTGTTAAAGGGACATTATACACTCATTTTTTCTTTGAATAAATGTTTTGTAGATGATCTATTTATATAGCCCATAAAGTTTTTTTTTTTAAATAAATGTATAGTTTTGCTTATTTTTAAATAACATTGCTCTGATTTTCAGACTCCTAACCAAGCCCCAAAGTTTTATGTGAATACTGTCAGCTACCTTCTCCAGCTTGCTTCTGTTTGTGTAAATGGTCTTTTCATATGCAAAAGAAGGGGGAGGGGGGGAGTGTCTTATTTGCCATTTGCAGTGGGCTTTCCAGCTACCTTTTCAACAGAGCCAAACTGTCAGCTTCTAAGTAACTTTTTAAACAGTTTTATACTGGATTTTTATATCAGTATCTGTGTATCTTATTCTTTATAGTAGTGTCTATTACATGCAGTTATATGAAAATGAGTGTATACTGTCCCTTTAAGTATCACTTCCCTTCCCACAAACCCTAGTCATTCTCTTTGCCTCTTGTGCAAGGAAGAGGTGAAGTGTTCAGTGTCTGACTTCAATCAAGATTTTATTATTTTGAAAGCAGAGCAAGCTTGCTCTGTTTTTTCCTCTCAAGATGGGGTCTAGCTGTATGCCACATTCGTCTCTTCAGTAGGGCAGTGGTGGCTTTAAAGTAGTTTGGAACTTGTAAGGTGGGCCTTGCTGCGTTTTTCTAACTGCTGCCCTAGTACAGAAAGCCAGAATAGGTTTATTCTTATCTTTCTTTTTTTCTACAGGCCTATGTGAGGAGCGGCATCCTCTCACGCCAAGTAAGTTGTCGTCCTGCCCGACTGCTAGATGCAGGTAAGTGCTGTTTATCTTCCAGGTTGGGAGTGTAAAAAAGGCACTTTAGGGAATTCCTGCAAAAAGTTTTTATGGGGGCACACATATATCCAAGTTAGGATATGATTTTAGGCAGGGAGCAGGCACTTAATGTGACATGAAGAGAGACTGTTTTCCCTTTATTAGACATGAGGGGTTAATTAATTGTAAGTGACAATCTGAGGGAATATGCTCTGTTTTGCAAATTCAGCAGAGAACAGAACCATATCAGTTAAACCCAGGTTTGATGCTGTCCTAGGGTGCTAATGCCTGTTTTAATTTGGCCGATATTGTCTTCTATGTCCTGCTTCATGTATGGGGGCAGAAGTGCAAGCTATTCATTTAAGCGATATCGGTAAAAACCGGACAGGTAATCCGACTTTTATGACATAGGTAGCTGAATGTGGGAGCGAGAGAACGGGAGTGCGCGACGATTAGCCGGTGGCGCACCGTTCGGTTGAACAAGCTAGTCGGTCTTTACTGATCTCGCTTATGGTCCTTGGGAAGTCATTCTGACGTTAGGTATGCTTTGTGCGCCATTAGCCAGTGGCCCCCGTTTTTTTTCGTTTTTTTCTTTGACCCCGTCTCCTTGTTCTGAGCGGCGCCATTTTTGGAGCTCACATAGTGACTTGTGACCCGGCTCCTTCTCCGGCATGAGGAGAGAATGGCGGTCTTGCTTTGGAGTCTCAGAATTTTTTTTAGTCTATTCTGCTCTGTTATATCACAGCTCCAGACCAATATGGTCAATGTCATGAAAGTGTATTGTATCCGCTGCTTTTTACATATGTCTCCCTGTGTATTATTAACTGTTTCAGAAATATATGCCCACTCTTTATCAGATGAGGTGGATTGTAACACATTTCTCCTGTTAAGTGTAGTCAGTCCACGGGTCATCCATTACTTATGGGATATTAACTCCTCCCTAACAGGAAGTGCAAGAGGATCACCCAAGCAGAGCTACTATATAGCTCCTCCCCTCTACGTCATACCCAGTCATTCTCTTGCACCTAACTAATAGATAGGATGTGTGAGAGGTCTGTGGTTATTAAAATTAGTTTTTATTTCTTCAATCAAAAGTTTGTTATTTTAAACAGCACCGGAGTGTGTTGTTTTTTCTCAGGCAGCATTAGAAGAAGAATCTACCTGAGTTGTGTATGATCTTAGCGGACGTAACTAAGATCCATTTGCTGTTCTCGGCCATTCTGAGGAGCGAGGTAACTTCAGAACAGGGGACAGCGGGCAGGGTTCACCTGCAAGGAGGTATGTTGCAGTATATTATTTTCTAAGGAATGGAATTGACTGAGAAAATACTGCTAATACCGGTGTAATGTGAGTACAGCCTTAAATGCAGTAGTAGTAACTGGTATCAGGCTGATATGTGTGTATGCTTGCACTGAAGTATTTCTGGGGAATGGCACTTCACTAAGAAAATACTGTATATATATAACTTATAGCCTCTCTGCAGTGAAAGCGACTAGCAACAGGCTTTTTATTAACATCTCATATACTTATATTTAAAACGTTTTACTGGCATGTTAATCGTTTTTTTCTCTGAGGTACTTGGTGAAAATTTATTTGGGAATTATTTTCCACATGGCTGTCGTTTGTTTTGAATAAAATCAGTTTACTGAGCTTCCCCACTGTTGTAGTATGAGTGGGAGGGGCCTATTTTGGCGCTTTTACTGCGCAGTAAAAATTCAGTATATTTCAGTATATTTTATTGTTATCCGTTTTTTTGGTATTAAGGGGTTAATCATCCATTTGCTAGTGGGTGCAATCCTTTGCTAAATTAATAAATTTAATGTGAAAATTTGGTTTCTATAACTTATCCGGTTCATGTTATTTCAACTGTGACAGTTTTTTGTGTGCTTCTTAAAGGCACAGTAACGTTTTTTATATTGCTTGTAAATTTATTTGAAAAGTATTTCCAAGCTTGCTGGTTTAATTGCTAGTTTGTTTAAACATGTCTGACACAGAGGAATCTCTTTGTGTAATATGTTCAAAGGCCAATGTGGAGCCCAATAGAAATTTGTGTACTAATTGCATTGATGCTACTTTAAGTAAAAGCCAATCTGTACATGTAAAGAAAATTTCACCAGACAACGAGGGGGAAGTTATGCCGACTAACTCTCCTCACGTGTCAGTACCTGCATCTCCCGCTCAGGAGGTGCGTGATATTGTGACGCCAAGTACATCAGGGCGGCCATTACAAATCACCTTGCAAGACATGGCTAATGTTATGACTGAAGTTTTATCTAAATTGCCAGAACTTAGGGGTAAACGCGACCACTCTGGAGTGAGAACAGAGTGCGCTGAAAATTCTAGGGCCATGTCTGATACTGCGTCACAATGTGCAGAACATGAAGACGGAGAGCTTCATTCTGTGGTTGACGGATCTGATCCAAATAAACTGGATTCAGACATTTCAAATTTTAAATTTAAGCTTGAGAACCTCCGTGTGTTACTAGGGGAGGTATTAGCGGCTTTGAATGATTGTAACACGGTTGCAATCCCAGAGAAAATATGTAGGCTGGATAAATATTTTGCGGTACCGACGTGTACTGACGTTTTTCCTATACCTAAAAGGCTTACAGAAATTGTTAACAAGGAGTGGGATAAACCCGGTGTGCCTTTCTCACCCCCTCCTATATTTAGAAAAATGTTTCCAATAGACGCCACCACACGGGACTTATGGCAGACGGTCCCTAAGGTGGAGGGAGCAGTTTCTACTTTAGCTAAGCGTACCACTATCCCGGTGGAGGATAGCTGTGCTTTTTCAGATCCAATGGATAAAAAGTTAGAGGGTTACCTTAAGAAAATGTTTGTTCAACAAGGTTTTATATTGCAACCCCTTGCATGCATTGCGCCTGTCACGGCTGCGGCGGCATTCTGGTTTGAGTCTCTGGAAGAGACCATTAGCTCAGCTACATTGGATGAGATTACAGACAAGCTTAGAGTCCTTAAGCTAGCTAATTCATTTATTTCTGATGCCGTAGTACATTTAACTAAACTTACGGCTAAGAACTCCGGATTCGCCATTCAGGCGCGCAGAGCGCTGTGGCTTAAATCCTGGTCAGCTGATGTGACTTCTAAATCTAAATTGCTTAACATACCTTTCAAGGGGCAGACCTTATTCGGGCCCGGTTTGAAAGAAACTATCGCTGACATTACTGGAGGTAAGGGACATGCCCTACCTCAAGATAGAGCCAAACCAAGGGCTAGACAGTCTAATTTTCGTGCCTTTCGCAACTTCAAGGCAGGAGCAGCATCAACTTCCTTCGCTCCAAAACAGGAAGGAACTGTTGCTCTCTACAGACAGGGCTGGAAACCTAACCAGACCTGGAACAAGGGCAAGCAGGCCAGAAAACCTGCTGCTGCCCCTAAGACAGCATGAAGTGAGGGCCCCCGATCCGGAAACTGATCTAGTGGGGGGCAGACTTTCTCTCTTCGCCCAGGCTTGGGCAAGAGATGTCCAGGATCCCTGGGCGTTAGAGATCATATCCCAGGGATATCTTCTGGACTTCAAAGCTTCTCCTCCAAATTTCATCTTTCAAGGTTGTCAACAAACCAGATAAAGAAAGAGGCGTTTCTACGCTGTGTACAAGACCTTTTACTAATGGGAGTGATCCACCCGGTTCCGCGGTCAGAACACGGACAAGGATTTTACTCAAATCTGTTTGTGGTTCCCAAGAAAGAAGGAACCTTCAGACCAATCTTGGACTTAAAGATTCTAAACAAATTCCTAAGAGTTCCATCGTTCAAAATGGAAACTATTCAGACAATCTTACCCATGATCCAAAAGGGTCAGTACATGACCACAGTGGATTTAAAGGATGCGTACCTTCACATACCGATTCACAAGGATCATTACCGGTATCTAAGGTTTGCCTTCCTAGACAGGCATTACCAGTTTGTAGCTCTTCCCTTCGGGTTAGCTACTGCTCCAAGAATCTTCACAAAAGTTCTGGGTTCTCTTCTGGCGGTACTAAGACCGCGAGGAATATCGGTAGCTCCGTACCTAGACGACATTCTGATACAAGCATCAAGTTTCCAAGCTGTCAAGTCTCATGCAGAGTTAGTACTGGCATTTCTAAGGTCACATGGGTGGAAGGTGAACGAAGGAAAGAGTTCTCTATTGCCACTCACAAGAGTTCCCTTTTTAGGGACTCTTATAGATTCGGTAGAAATGAAAATTTACCTGACAGAGGACAGGTTAACAAAACTCCTAAATGCTTGCCGTGTCCTTCATTCCATTCCACACCCGTCAGTGGCTCAATGCATGGAGGTAATCGGTTTAATGGTAGCGGCAATGGACATAGTTCCCTTTGCACGCCTGCATCTCAGACCACTGCAGTTGTGCATGCTAAGTCAGTGGAATGGGGATTACTCAGATTTGTCCCCTATGCTGAATCTGGATCAGGAGACCAGAAATTCTCTTCTATGGTGGCTCTCTCGGCCACACCTGTCCAAGGGGATGCCCTTCAGCAGACCAGATTGGACGATTGGAACAACAGACGCCAGCCTGCTAGGTTGGGGCGCTGTCTGGAATTCCCTGAAGTCTCAGGGATCATGGACTCAGGAGGAGAGTCTCCTTCCCATAAACATTCTGGAATTAAGAGCAGTTTTCAATGCCCTTCTAGCTTGGCCTCAGCTAGCATCTCTGAGGTTCATCAGATTTCAGTCGGACAACATCACGACTGTGGCTTACATCAACCATCAAGGAGGGACAAGGAGTTCCCTAGCAATGATGGAAGTCTCAAAGATAATTCTCTGGGCAGAGTCTCACTTTTGCCACCTATCAGCGATCCACATCCCAGGCGTGGAGAACTGGGAGGCGGATTTCCTAAGTCGCCAGACTTTTCATCCGGGGGAGTGGGAACTTCATCCGGAGGTCTTTGCCCAAATACTTCGGCATTGGGGCAAACCAGATATGGATCTCATGGCGTCTCGCCAGAACGCCAAGCTTCCTTGTTACGGGTCCAGGTCCAGGGACCCGGGAGCGGTTCTGATAGATGCTCTGACAGCACCTTGGAACTTCAAGATGGCTTATGTGTTTCCACCCTTCCCGATGCTTCCTCGATTGATTGCAAGGATCAAGCAGGAGAGGGCATCGGTGATTCTAATAGCGTCTGCGTGGCCACGCAGGACCTGGTATGCAGATCTAGTGGACATGTCGTCCTGTCCACCATGGTCTCTGCCTCTGAGACATGACCTTCTAATTCAGGGTCCTTTCAAACATCAAAATCTAATTTCTCTGAAGCTGACTGCATGGAGATTGAACGCTTGATTTTGTCAAAGCGTGGATTTTCGGAACTCAGTAATTGATACCTTAATACAGGCTAGGAAACCTGTTACCAGGAAAATTTACCATAAAATATGGCGTAAATACTTACATTGGTGCGAATCCAAGAGTTACTCATGGAGTAAGGTTAGGATTCCTAGGATATTGTCTTTTCTACAAGAAGGTTTAGAAAAGGGTTTATCTGCTAGTTCTTTAAAGGGACAGATCTCAGCTCTGTCAATCCTTTTGCACAAACGTCTGTCAGAAGTTCCAGACGTTCAGGCCTTTTGTCAGGCTTTGGCCAGGATTAAGCCTGTGTTTAAGACTGTTGCTCCACCGTGGAGCTTAAACTTAGTTCTTAACGTTTTACAGGGTGTTCCGTTTGAACCCCTTCATTCCATTGATATCAAGCTGTTATCTTGGAAAGTTCTGTTTTTAATGGCTATTTCCTCGGCTCGAAGAGTCTCTGAGTTATCGGCCTTACATTGTGATTCTCCTTATCTGATTTTTCATTCAGACAAGGTAGTTCTGCGTACTAAACCTGGGTTCTTACCTAAGGTAGTCACTAATAGGAATATCAATCAAGAGATTGTTGTTCCTTCATTGTGTCCTAATCCTTCTTCAAAGAAGGAACGACTTCTACACAATCTGGACGTAGTCCGTGCCCTAAAATTTTATTTACAGGCAACTAAAGATTTTCGCCAAACTTCTTCCCTGTTTGTCGTTTATTCTGGACAGAGGAGAGGTCAGAAAGCTTCTGCTACCTCCCTCTCTTTCTGGCTTCGTAGCATAATACGTTTAGCCTATGAGACTGCTGGACAGCAGCCTCCTGAAAGAATTACAGCTCATTCCACTAGAGCTGTGGCTTCCACGTGGGCCTTTAAGAATGAGGCCTCTGTTGAACAGATTTGCAAGGCTGCAACTTGGTCTTCTCTTCATACTTTTTCCAAATTTTACAAATTTGACACTTTTGCTTCTTCTGAGGCTGTTTTTGGGAGAAAGGTTCTTCAGGCAGTGGTTCCTTCCGTGTAAAGATCCTGCCTGTCCCTCCCGTCATCCGTGTACTTTTAGCTTTGGTATTGGTATCCCATAAGTAATGGATGACCCGTGGACTGACTACACTTAACAGGAGAAAACATAATTTATGCTTACCTGATAAATTCCTTTCTCCTGTAGTGTAGTCAGTCCACGGCCCGCCCTGTTTTTATGGCAGGTCTAAATTTTAAATTATACTCCAGTCACCACTGCACCCTATAGTTTCTCCTTTCTCGTTTGGTTTTCGGTCGAATGACTGGGTATGACGTAGAGGGGAGGAGCTATATAGCAGCTCTGCTTGGGTGATCCTCTTGCACTTCCTGTTAGGGAGGAGTTAATATCCCATAAGTAATGGATGACCCGTGGACTGACTACACTACAGGAGAAAGGAATTTATCAGGTAAGCATAAATTATGTTTTTTTCTCCTTGTTAAAATCAATCATTATTAATAAATATATATAAAGGCTATTTTTTTATCTCTTAAAGGGATAGCTCCTTTATTTGTCTTTTTGTTTGAAACATTAAGGATTATAGTATTTTTATTTTGAGATAGCCTCAGGATGATGCTGTTCAGGCATTGCCACAGCTTTCTCCTCAAGGTCCCAAGCCTTTTATGGCGTCACATGCAGTGCCCTGCGGTTCCTCTCAATCTCCTGGAGGAATTGTTTGCCTGCAGAATTTGCTACCTAGGTATCTGGCGGTATCTGTGGCATCATCTGCTTTTCCTATACTAAGGGAAATCACAAGAGGACTTGTTGAGGTGTATAAGTAGGGTTTTGCCAATTTCACCAAAGTGGGATATTTATCTTTGTTAGCTCTTCACCAATGCTAAGTGTTTTCTACCTTGGCAAGGGGCCTCTCAATAAAGTAACCCTTGACTTCATTCTAACATTAAAATATCTTGAATATCTATATGCAATGGTAAATAACCAGCTATAAGGTTAGGGGAAATATCTAGTCCGCTCAAAAAATAACGAATATATACTTATAAAGGTTGAATCTGGTACATATTATCACAATTTATTAAAAATATAAAAAAAACAAAATCAAAAGCGCTAAGGACTGTATATCAATAACAGGACAAAGCCTTACACATTTATTTATACAGTACATATAATCAGCAATAGCAAGCAATACGCTAATAATTGTGCAAACAGATAATAGTGCACATCAGTTCAAATAGCAACTCCCATCAATCTAGGGGCTAGGTATAAATAACCAGCTCAGCACTATATCATGCAAAGCATAGTTCCAAATCACCAGATTTAATATAAACAATCCAAATGATGACCATTATATCTGGGTTGCACATAAGCCAGGGGTAGCTGTAAACGTATACTGTCCTGAAAAAGTGAAAAGTAGACGTCTGTAGATGTCCTTTAGGCTAAGGACATAACCATAAAACACAATACCATGTGCAGGAGTTCATTGGAGTGAAGCAGCTGGTGTTGTGCACAGAGCAACTAATTGCAAACCAACTAATCGATTATGAGATTCGTTGACAACTATTTTCATAATCTATTATTATCTATTATGCCGATTAGTTGTTGCAGCTCTAGTAAGGTTTCTGTTCCGCCTACTGCCTCACAGGTGGTTCTTCTTCATAGGTCTGATGAGGTAGATACGTTAGTAGCCTCTGAGGGTAAAATCTCAAAATCTGACAGTATAATTCTTTCACCTGATACTGAAGTATCCTTCAGTTTTAAGCCTCAACACCTTTGTGTTTTGTTTTAAGGAGGTTTGTTTACTATGGAATGACTCCGTGACGTTGTCAATCCTAAGAATCTAGTAAGCTTTATATATACAGGTACTAAAATTACTCTGGAGTTTTTTCTTGTCACAGACCGTGCTGGAAGATTTTTCTCTGGAATGGAGGATACTTTGGCCTCTCCGCCATGAATGCGTCCGATCTCATCCGATCTGGGAAGCTAGGCAGGGTCGTGCTTGGTTAGACTTGGAAGTCAAGCATGGTTCCTTAAAATAGTAGGGACCATTCCTGCTCTGACTAGGAGAGCTTCGATCCCTGGGGAATATAGCTGTTCTCCCAGGATAAATGGGTTCATTTCTAATATGACTCGACTCTTGACCCATTGGGAGTGTAGTTCCTCCTTTGCAGATCTTTGGATTAGAAGCTGGAGGTTAATGGTTCATTTAAAGCCTTGTCTTATTAGACTTGCTGTTCTAGCCTTCCGGGCTTGGGCCTGAAATCCATATGGATCAGCTGAGAAGTCTACCTGTGGCTTGGTGGTACAGCCTAGGCTTTTTAGTTCTGCGATTGCAGTTTCAAATTTTTCCTCCAAATCCACGCTTCTGACGTTTTCCTTTCAAGGATGGACCTTGTTTGGATTTGAGTAGAATTATTCTTCAGGCCTTAAAGGTTTAAAGGGTTTCTCTACTATTTATCGAGAGAGTATGACTAGAGGAAAATATTTCTTTTCTTTCCTCTGCAGGGTCAGTCTTGGCCTTTGGAGTCCAGCCTCAGATTTCTCCCAGGGGCAAATTTCTCCTAAGGTATCTGCATTATGGGTATGCTGACTGACATTCCTTGAACTGGGTTCTGGACTTCCTCTCTGACAGTTTCAGTTGGAAATGGGATCTAGGAATTTTCCTAATTTTTTTTTAGGATTCTGACCTTCTTGTAGTGTCCATTCTCCTTGGTTCGAGAGGTTCTGTTCATAAGAACATAGACCTGAAGGATGTTTTTTTTTCTGGGCCCATGAGTTGGAATCTTCTCAAGTTTCGGAGTTTTACACATCCAATAAGGATTTAAGGTCCTGGGATAGTGCAAGGGTGGTGTTCTGGACAAAATTGGTTCAGGTGTCATCCATCTTTCAAGTAGTCCTTTTTCTCAAGCTCTGGTCCAATTTTCTTTCCCATTAATGGGAAATGGTATGATTCCCCTAGCTCCATCTTCTAGGGAGGTTTTCTGGGGACCTTTGTAGATTCTCTATCTAGGAAATCAAGAATTTTTCCTGTTCTCTTTTCTGTCAGGTCACCAGCAGGTTGTAGTGGTCCAGTAGATGGTTAACTCTTACACCCAGTTGGGTGGGAGTTAAGATTTTGCTGCAGTTGAATTTTCCTCTCAGTAGGACTTTGGTTAATTTCCACAATATGGAGAATTCCCAGATTTGTCTCAGTGGATAGATCTAGATCAGTCATCGAGTCTCTCTTGTTGTGGTTTCTCAGGAGTATATGTCTCAAAGAAGTGGAGAGTGATTTTCAATCCTCAGTTGGTAATTGCAGTTTCTCACAGACAAATTGTCCTCGGTGGACTTACCAACCTCCAAGGTGGAACCCGGAATCCTTTGCTTTGTAAGAGGTGGCTTGGATCGCTCTGTGGGCGGAGGCTCACAGAGGTTGTCTATCTTCCATCCATATCCCAGGGACAATTAGGAGTGAATTTTCTGAGCAGCCAGATTCTTTGTTCCGGGTGCTCACTGGGCTTGCAAGCAGGAAGGTCCAGGGTTCAAATCCACCTTTGGGTGCTGGTTGTTAACTTTTTCAGAACAACCTGTTCTCCAGGTTGTTAACCAAATGGGGGACCTGATGGCGTCTCGTCATGACTCCGAGCTCCCATAGTGTGGTTCGAGGTCAAGAGACCCTCAAGCCTTTTCTGATAGATGCTCTAGCAGTTCCCTCAGGTTAGCATGTCCGTTTCCTCCGTTTGCTCTACTTCTTTGAGTCGTCGAGGTGCCAGGGTAGCTGGAGGCTAGCTTGCTTACCTTGCAAGTGGACAGTTGAGAGTTAAAATCCCTGTGTTGGTCATGGTCTTCTACTCTGATCAAGCAGGAGAGTGCATCAGTGATTCTTTTAGCCGCTGCATGATCTCATAAGATCTGGTATGCAGATCTAGTAGAAATATCGCCCCTACCTCTTAGAGACTATCTCTCAGGTCTTCTGCTTCAGGGACCCTTCCTTCATCGGATTGTTTCTCTGAAGCTGTCTGCTTGGAGATTGAATGCTTAACAAGTGTTGAATTTTTGATTTGGTTATTGAGACCATGGTTCAGGCTCGTAACTAGAGGGATTTACAATAAGATATTAAAGCTGGACAGATAGCTCAGCATGCTAAGGCACTGTGGCTGAGCTCTGTAACACCCCTAGGGTTGCAGGTTTGACCCCGGCGGGGGCCACTGTCTTTTTCTTCTTCTTCCGGGTTCGATAAGATGAGCGGCGTCTTGAGATTTTTACGAGTGATTAGCCGCGCTTTACAAGTACCCAATACTACATAAAGCATTATTAAAGGTTTCCAAGGATATCATCCTTTCCCCAGGATGGCCTTAAGAAAGGGGTTATCTATCAGTACCTCAAGTGATTTAAGCTGTTATGCATTTTTTAATGTCCTAATTAAAGTGTCCCTTTACAATTGATGTGCGTTCTAGTTGGGTCTGGGATTGTTTTTTTTTTTTTTCATTGCCATTCCAATCCATTCATTTGGAAATGTCCATTTGCATTAGATGAGACACCCAACTTGCAAATGCCATCTATGGGGAACTGGAGGGTTTCTTACACTAAGATTACATTCCATTTCTTACACTACAATTCAATAACTATTTTATTGTTAGAAACAGGCTTTTCTTTGGTTTTTCAAAGTTGCCATGGGTGTTAAGTCCAAAAATTCTATGAGAACATATATATTTGTTGTTGTTTTATACATGGCTTGAATTTCTGGATATATCAGAAAAAAAGTAAAGACCCGTGTGAAACACACTGTTTTTAATACACACCTTTAAATATCTCTCAAAGGGACACTGAACCCAATTTTTTTTCTTTCGTGATTCAGATAGAGCATGCAATTTTAAGCAACTTTCTGATTTACTCCTATTATCATTTTTCTTCGTTCTCTTGCTATCTTTATTTGAAAAAGAAGGCATCTAAGCTTTTTTTTAGGGGGTTCAGAACTCTGGACAGCATTTTTTTTATTGGTGGATAAATGTATCCACCCAATCGGCAAGAACAACCCAGGTTGTTCACCAAAAATGGGCTGGCATCTAAGCTTACATTCTTGCATTTCAAATAAAGATACCAAGAGAATAAAGAAAATTTGATAATAGGAGCAAATTAGAAAGTTGCTTAAAATGTCATGCTCTTTCTGAATCACGAAAGAAAAAATTTGGTTTCAGTATCCCTTTAATGAATACACTTCAAATTTTCCTGTGAGACATTCTAAACATTATTTTTACATTAACGCTTAAAGTAAATGATATTTCAATTGAAACTAGCAGCAATTGCATGCTTATACACAACTTGTTCTGCCTCTAACCTTGCTTGGCTCCTAAAATGTGTGACTTAATAATTTTGTTTTCAATTCGGCACTGGATTTGAAAAATAACTAGTGATTGTCAGATTTAAGAAATATGTATTTGTAACTGATATCGTCTCTGATACATCTCTTTTTTTACTGTCAGATATCATGACATGCCTGATGTGATAGACTTCCTCGTCCTCTATCAGTTCTATAAAGAAGCAAAGGATAGGAATTGGCAAATAGGTAAGATATTGATGAGCTTTCGGTGTTGTAGTATCTAAATATAAACTTTTATTCCAAGATATTTAATCTGAATGTTTTTACACAGTTTCACTTTTCTATTGGTGTTTATTGTGACGGCCCTGTACCTAGTGTATATCTTAAAGGGACATTATACACTTAAAGCATTTTCGAAGTACAGTATTGATGTTACCCTTCCTCTAGTCATGGGTGCTGCCATGTTGAAAATTGTCTTTCACTACATTAAAGTGCAAACCTGTTTGCACATGTGCAGCAACTCTCCTTCGGCCACCTGCATAGTAACCTAGGTTCCAAAATGGTGGCACCCATAATTAGAGGAAGGTGCATGAAATATATTTAGTGTTTAAAGGGACAGGAAACCCCAACATTTTCTTTCATGATTTGTATAGAACATACCATTTTCCAATTTGCTTCTATTATCAAATTTGCTTCATTCTTTTGTTATCCTTTGCTGAAGCTAGCTGAACACATCTTGTAGCCAATCACAAGAGACAAGTGTTCAGACACCTTGTTAGTAAGCTCCCACTAGTGTAGGATATGTGCATATTCTTTTCCAACTAGGGATACCAAGAGAAAAGGAGCGCATTTAAAAAAGAAGTGAATTTAAGATTGACTTAAATTTACATGCTCTATCTGAATCATTCAAGTTTAATTTTGACTTTCCTCCTATCCCTTTTAATGTCCCTTTAAAAATAATAAAACCAGTAACCATTTAGCAAATTAGTAACTTTTAATGCATATAATTGTTTTAGGTTAAAGTACTGCTGTGTGTCTCATATTCTGCAAAGAAAAATATTTATTTATAATATTAGTAGACTGACACCTACAAGCTACTTTATTTTGATTAAAAAAAAAACTATTTAATCGTCTTTATGTATGTGTATTTACGTATCTCTTGTGTATTACTGTAGTTAACTGTAAAACTTGTGTATTTAAGTTGTTAAGCACTGTGAAATATTAAGGGGCTTAGCAAATTATGAAAATTTGTGAATCATATCCTTTATCCTACTCTCATATATAACTACTGCTCCTATTAAGAGATGTTGAATAGCCCTACATATAGTCCTTCCTTACCTTCCAGTGTCTGTTCTACTTTTTTTGTAGCAAGGCATTGTGAGCTGTTACACCACACCAGCCTGTTTACATTGATTGTTTGATACAGGTAATAAGAAAAAAGTGGCTTATGCTTTTACTTCATCCCCTTTGTGTTTGTTTTTATTACAGGAGATCGGTTTCGTAGTATCATCGATGATGCTTGGTGGTTTGGTACTGTGGAGAACCAGCAGCCTTTCCAAAGAGAATACCCAGACAGCTCGTTCCAGTGCTACAGTGTTCAGTATGCACTCTTTGTTTCATTTCTTTGTTTACAGAACAATTGAGCACACCTCATAGGGATCTAAACTAGCCAAAATACCTGGTTTCTATTGTGTGTGTTTTTTTTTTTTTTTTTAAGATTCTTTTTATGTTAAAGCAATGATTCGGTAGAATTCCATATAAAAGTCAATGCTGCTAATATGTAGCTTTATATTAATGTGTGGTTTATACATGCACAATGTAAGAGGTTTGGACTTAAAGGGACAGTCAACTCTAAAATTGTTATTGTTTAAAAAGATAGATAATCCCTTTTATTACCCATTCCCCAGTTTTGCACAGTCGTCATGGTTATATTAATATACTTTTAACCTCTGCGATTAACTTGTATTTAAGCCTCTTTTGACAGCCCCCTGATCAAATGGCTATTATCTATTGACTTGCATTTTAGCCAATTAGTGCAGTGTCATCCACAACTCCACAGGAGGGAGCACAATGTTATCTATAAGACACACATGAATTAGCCGTGTCCTGTTAAAAGCTAATGAAAAGAGCATGTGATAAGAGGCTGTCTGTAGTGACTTAGAAACAGGCAGACATTTAGAGGTTTAAATGTTATAAAGTATATTAATATAACAATTTTGGTTGTGCAAAGCTTGGGAATGGGTAGTAAAGGCATTATCTATCTCTCTAAACAATAAAAATTTTGTTGTTGACTGTCCCTTTAATTTATGCAATTTATTTCTCCTTCTGTTCAACAGTTGGGATAATAACGAAAGAGAAAACATGAGCCCGTGGGACATGGAGCCAGTACCAGATGGGAGTGAGTCTTTGTTCTTTGGCATGACAATCTCAAAGTACAGATTAGGCAGCAAATAACTTCTGTTTCTGTGTAGTAGCTTTCCCCGATGATGTTGGCGCTGGCATTCCTGTTACTGCTGAAGAATTGAAAGCTTTGCAATATAAACCAGAGGAAGGAGAGTGGGGAATGAACTCAAGAGATGAAGTGTGTGAGAGAGTCATTCAAGGAATTGATCAGATCCTTACTCTTGGTAATAATAGGGCTTTTCTAAGATGGTTTACTGGTTTAGATGTTTAATTGCATTTCATTATTTGGGGATGTAAAAAGTAGGAGCCAATAGAGTTTCAATACTAAGTTAAGTGGTTGAAAATATCCAAAACATGCATATAAATGATGGCTCTTTTTAATTATATAGAATTTGTAATGCATTTACAGGACCTTTTTTTTTTTTTTTATTATTTTTTTTTTTTTAAAACTAGACTTTGCCAGCCCATTCAGTGCTCCAGTCGACCTTAGTGCCTATCCCTTGTATTGCACTGTTGTTGCTTATCCAACTGATCTCGGTACTGTACGAAAAAGATTGGAGAGTCGCTTTTACAGGTTGGTAATAGTTTATTGCATTCACTTTTGGTGTACAGGCATGCGAAAGACTCCAGTCTTGTATTACGTTTGTTTTAGCATCTGCATAGCACTTATTCTTCCTTGTTAAAACGACATGAAAGGCAGGAGGTAAATTACTTCAAACTAACTGAATGCTAGAACTGTTAGTAATGAGAGATAACTTCATTAAAAAATGTTTTTTCCAACTTAAAGGGAAATAACATTGCTCTGATTTTTAGACTCTTAACCAAGCCCCAAAGTTTTAGGAGAATACTGAGGTATACCTACTCCAGCTTGCTCCTGTTTGTGTAAAGAGTCTTTTCTCCTACATTGGTGTATCCGGTCCACGGCTTCATCCTTACTTGTGGGATATTCTCAATCCCTACAGGAAGTGGCAAAGAGAGCACACAGCAGAGCTGTCCATATAGCTCCCCTCAGGCTCCGCCCCCCCAGTCATTCTCTTTGCCGCTCTAACTAGTAGCATCTCCACGGGGGTGGTAAAGAGTATGTGGTGTTTAGTTGTAGTTTTTTATTTTTCTATCAAGAGTTTGTTATTTTAAAATAGTGCCGGCTTGTACTATTTACTCTGCAGCAGAAAGTGATGAAGATTTCTGCCGAGAGGAATATGATTTTAGCACCAGTAACTAAAATCCATTGCTGTTCCCACGCAGGACTGTTGAAACCAGAGAACTTCAGTTGGGGGGAACAGTTTGCAGGCTTAACTGCTTCAGGTATGATCAGTCATTTTTCTAACGACCTAGTAATGCTAGAAGACTGTCAGCAATCCCCTCTGGGATAGGTAAGCCATTTTTCTTAGACTCTGTATAAAATAATGGCTTAAATTAAGGGCTCTATGCTGGTTGACACTATTGTGGGCTAAATCGATTGCTTTTTAGCATGTTTTCACTATAAATAAGGTGTTTTTTCAGACTTTAAAACACTTTTGGGGTTTTATTTTGCGCCTGGCACTTATTTGGACACCTATTCTAGTCAGAAAGGCCCCTCCACTCTGGAAATGAAGAGGGAGGAGGCCTCATTTTCAAGCCTCAATTGTGCAGTTGTTTTGCTTAGGCAGTTCATGCAGCTTCACGTGGGGAGTCCAGAGACTCCAGAGAGGCTTATTTCCTACTAAAATAACCCCTAAGGAAGGTAAATGCCACAGTGGAATAGTTCTGTAGTGTTTTTAACAGGTTAATTGCTGTTATTAGCTCCGGTTTGGGCATTAAGGGGTTAATTGGTCTGAAAATTTGTGTGCAATCCTTTCAAAGCATTAAGACACTGTGGTGAAAATTTCATTAAAATCGGATGTTTATTTGATGTTTTTTTTGATGTTTAAGTAATAAAGTGTGCACTTTTATTATTTAAAGACACAGTAACGTTTTTGTCAAAAATAATTTTTATTGCATTGAAGTTCTGTTTATGTCTGTCAAACATGTCTGACCCTTCAGATAACCTATGTTCTGTATGTTCAAAAGCCAAGGTGGTTCCCCCATTAAATTTATGTGTGAAGTGTGCCATAGCGTCCGAACAGCTTAAGGACCGTACAATCACGCTTAAAGATATAGCCCAAGATGATTCTTTAGCTGAAGGTAGTGAGGATAGCTCACTATCCTCTCCTTCTGTGTCAACACCAGCTATGTCCGCGCAAGCGATGCCCAGTACATATAGCGCGCCAATTGCTATTACTATGCAACAGTTAGCAGCAGTAATGAATAATTCTCTCGCAGCATTTTTATCCAAACTGCCAGCTTTTCCTAGGAAGCGTGATTGCTCAGTTTTAAATACAGAAAATGAGCAAGCAGACGCAGAGGATAATTTATCTGTAGTGCCCTCACATCAATCTGACTTGGCGGTGAGGGAGGGCCTGTCTGAGGGAGAAATTTCTGACACAGGAGAAGTTTCTCAGCAGGCAGAGCCTGATACCATAGCATTTAAATTTAAGCTAGAACACCTCCGCGCTCTACTTAAGGAGGTCCTAGCTACTCTTGATGATTGTGACTCTTTGGTGGTCCCAGAAAAATTGTGTAAAATGGATAAATTCTTAGAGGTCCCAGTACACACTGATGCGTTTCCGATACCTAAGAGGGTGGCGGATATAGTGAATAAGGAGTGGGAGAAGCCAGGTGTACCTTTTCTTCCCCCCTCCTATATTTAAGAAAATGTTCCCCATTGTTGATCCCAGAAGGGACGCGTGGCAGACGGTCCCTAAGGTAGAAGGGGCAGTTTCAACGCTAGCTAAGCGCACAACTATACCAATAGAAGACAGTTGCGCTTTCAAAGATCCTATGGATAAAAAATTAGAAGGTTTACTTAAGAAAATTTTTGTTCAACAAGGTTTTCTTCTTCAACCAATTTCTTGCATTATTCCTGTAACCACTGCAGCTGCTTTTTGGTTTGAGGAATTAGAAAACTCGCTCCAGAAGGAGACTTCTTATGATGAAGTCATGGATAGAATTCACGCCCTGAAGTTGGCTAATTCTTTCATTACCGATGCCGCTTTTCAGTTAGCTAAATTAGCGGCGAAAAATTCTGGTTTCGCAATAGTGGCGCATAGAGCGCTTTGGCTAAAATCGTGGTCGGCGGATGTGTCGTCCAAAACAAAATTGCGTAATATTCCTTTCAAGGGTAAGACCCTATTCGGGCCAGAGTTGAAAGAAATTATTTCAGATATCACTGGGGGAAAGGGCCATGCCCTTCCACAGGATAGACCTTTCAAAGCTAAAAATAAGTCTAATGTTCGTTCCTTTCGCAATTTCAGGAACGGACCGGCTTCTACCTCTACAGCCACTAGGCAAGAGGGTAACGCACCCCAGCCCAAACCAGCATAGAAACCATTGCAAGGCTGGAACAAGGGTAAACAGGCCAAAAAGCCTGCTGCTGCTACCAAGACAGCATGAAGGGGTAGCCCCCGATCCGGGACCGGATCTAGTAGGGGGCAGACTTTCTCTCTTTGCTCAGGCCTGGGCAAGAGGTGTTCCGGACCCCTGGGCACTAGAAATTGTCTCTCAGGGGTATCTTCTAGAATTCAAGGACCTTCCTCCAAGGGGAAGGTTCCACATGTCTCGCTTATCTTTAGACCAGATAAAGAGACAGGCATTCTTACATTGCGTAGAAGACCTTTTCAAAATGGGAGTGATAAACCCAGTTCCAACAGCAGAACAAGGACTGGGATTTTACTCAAACCTGTTTGTAGTTCCCAAAAAGGAAGGAACTTTCAGGCCAATTCTGGATTTAAAGATCCTAAACAAATTACTCAGAGTTCCATCATTCAAAATGGAAACCATTCGGACAAGCATTACCAGTTCGTGGCTCTTCCCTTCGGATTGGCCACTGCTCCCAGAATTTTCACAAAGGTGCTAGGGTCCCTTCTAGCGGTGCTAAGGCCAAGGGGCATTGCAGTAGCACCTTACCTAGACGACATTTTAATACAGGCGTCGTCCTTTCACAAAGCAAGGGCTCATACGGACATTGTTCTAGCCTTTCTAAGGTCTCACGGGTGGAAGGTGAACATAGAAAAAAGTTCTCTGTCCCCGTTCACAAGGGTTCCCTTCCTGGGAACAATAATAGACTTGGTAGAAATGAAAATCTTTCTGACAGAGGTCAGGAAATTATAACTTTTGTACACTTGTCGAGTTCTTCAATCCATTCCTCAACCCTCCATAGCTCAGTGCATGGAGGTAATAGGACTAATGGTTGCGGCAATGGACGTGGTTCCTTTTGCTCAAATTCATTTAAGACCATTGCAACTGTGCATGCTCAAACAATGGAATGGGGATTATGCAGATTTGTCTCCCCAGATTCAGATGGACCAGCAAACCAGAGACTCACTCCTCTGGTGGTTGTCTCAGGATCACCTGTCTCAGGGAATGAGTTTCCGAAGACCGGAGTGGAACATTGTCACGACCGACGCCAGCCTCTTAAGCTGGGGCGCGGTCTGGAAGTCCCTGAAGGCTCAGGGTCTATGGTCTCGGGAAGAATCTCTTCTCCCGATAAACATTTTGGAATTGAGAGCGATATTCAATGCGCTCCAGTCATGGCCTCAACTAGCGGAGGCCAAATTCATCAGATTTCAGTCGGACAACATGACGACTGTAGCGTACATCAATCATCAGGGGGGAACAAAGAGTTCCCTGGCGATGAGGGAGGTATCCAAGATCATCAAATGGGCAGAGGATCACTCCTGCCATCTATCAGCAATTCACATCCCAGGAGTGGACAACTGGGAAGCGGATTATCTGAGTCGTCAGACTTTCCATCCGGGGGAGTGGGAACTCCACCCGGAGGTTTTTGCTCAGCTGACCCAGCTATGGGGAATTCCAGATCTGGATCTGATGGCGTCACGTCAGAACTCCAAAGTTACACGTTACAGGTCCAGGGATCCCAAGGCGACATTGGTAGATGCCTTAGTAGTGCCTTGGTCGTTCAATCTAGCTTATGTCTTTCCACCGTTTCCCCTTCTCCCCCGGGTAGTAGCCAGGATCAAACAGGAGAAGGCTTCGGTAATTCTGATAGCTCCTGCGTGGCCACGCAGGACTTGGTATGCAGACCTGGTGAATATGTCATCGGTTCCACCATGGAAGCTGCCTTTGAGGCAGGACCTTCTAATTCAAGGTCCATTCGAACATCCAAACCTAGTTTCTCTGCAACTGACTGCTTGGAGATTGAACGCTTGATTCTAGCTAAACGTGGGTTTTCGGAATCAGTTATAGATACTCTGATCCAGGCTAGAAAGCCTGTCACCAGGAAAATTTACCATAAGATATGGCGGAAATATCTTTGCTGGTGCGAATCCAAGGGTTACTCATGGAGTAAGATTAGGATTCCAAGGATACTATCTTTTCTCCAAGAAGGATTGGAGAAAGGTCTGTCAGCTAGTTCTTTAAAGGGACAGATATCTGCTCTGTCTGTTTTGTTACACAAGCGTCTGGCAGCCATGCCAGATATTCAGGCGTTTGTACAGGCTTTAGTCAGAATCAAGCCTGTCTACAGACCTGTGGCTCCTCCATGGAGTCTAAATTTAGTTCTTTCAGTTCTTCAAGGGGTTCCGTTTGAACCTCTACATTCCATAGATATTAAGTTACTATCTTGGAAAGTTTTGTTTTTAGTAGCTATTTCTTCTGCTAGAGTTTCTGAATTGTCTGCTTTGCAGTGTAATTCACCCTATCTGGTGTTTCATACAGATAAGGTCGTTTTACGTACCAAACCTGGTTTTCTTCCAAAAGTGTTTTCCAATAAGAATATCAACCAGGAAATAGTTGTTCCTTCTCTGTGTCCTAATCCAGTTTCTAACAAGGAACGTCTGTTACACAATCTTGATGTGGTTCGTGCTTTAAAGTTTTATCTAAAAGCAACTAAAGACTTCAGACAAACATCGTCCTTGTTTGTCGTCTATTCTGGCAAGAGGAGAGGTCAAAAGGCGACTGCGACCTCTCTGTCTTTCTGGCTGAAAAGCATCATCCGGTTGGCTTATGAGACTGCTGGAAGGCAGCCTCCTGAACGAATTACAGCTCACTCTACTAGAGCTGTGGCTTCCACATGGGCTTTCAAGAATGAGGCTTCTGTTGAACAGATTTGTAAGGCAGCGACTTGGTCTTCACTGCATACGTTTGCCAAATTTTACAAATTCGATACTTTTGCTTCTTCGGAGGCTATTTTTGGGAGAAAGGTTTTACAAGCAGTGGTGCCTTCAGTTTAGGTTACCTGACTTGTTCCCTCCCTTCATCCGTGTCCTAAAGCTTTGGTATTGGTTCCCACAAGTAAGGATGAAGCCGTGGACCGGATACACCAATGTAGGAGAAAACAGAATTTATGTTTACCTGATAAATTTCTTTCTCCTACGATGTATCCGGTCCACGGCCCGCCCTGGCATTTTGGTCAGGTTTAAATTTATTTTTGTAAACTACAGTCACCACTGCACCCTATGGTTCTCCTTTTTCTCCTAACCGTCGGTCGAATGACTGGGGGGGCGGAGCCTGAGGGGAGCTATCTGGACAGCTCTGCTGTGTGCTCTCTTTGCCACTTCCTGTAGGGATTGAGAATATCCCACAAGTAAGGATGAAGCCGTGGACCGGATACACCGTAGGAGAAAGAAATTTATCAGGTAAACATAAATTCTGTTTTCATATGCAGAGGAAGGGGGAATGGGGGGAGTGTCTGTTATTTCCCACTTATAGTGGGTGTTCTAGCCACCTTTTCAACAGAGCTAAACTGGGAGCTTCTAAGTAAGTTTTTAAAACGTTTTTTTACTGGATTTTTACATCATCTGTGCATATTCTTTATAGTAGTGTCTATTGCATGCAGTTATATGTAAACATAGTACATGATGCTATAACTCTCACTTCCTCTCTCTTTCTGCTAATGGCTACATAAATGCATATGCGTTCTGCACTGTCTGTATACTTGAATAGTAGCTGTTTGTACCGCAATACATATTTCTCTCCAGAAGGGAGTGATGGTAACATTTAATTATTTACTGCTATAACTTTCAATTCTTAAAGTGATTGTAAAGAATACATAATATAAATGTTATGCATTCTCCCCAAGGCAGAACATACAGTGATCTGAGATTTCATCGCAGAAAATGCAGCATGTCTGCAGAAAGAACAAGACACATGCAGGAACTGTTACTGATTTAACTTTGCAGCACTGCTCCACATCAGGCTGTTCTCTTCAAACAGCACTGTGCTGTTGCTGCACAGTGTAAGTTTTCCTTATCACAGTGCATCCAGAGCAAAGTGTTGTTTGAATATACAGTAGATTTATATATTAGACCAAGAGTATAGAATTCTTTTTATTCAAGAGACAATTTATTTTTTTGGCTGCATCTAATTTGCAATCCAATTTTCAACTACTGCACTATATTATAAAACTTTTAAAATTGCTTTATTCTCCAGTTAATCAACACATTGCAATTAAACGTGTGCTTAAGTGTAACTGCCTAATTTAACATTTTATTTTATTTAAATATGAGCTGCAGAAAATTTTTCACTTAAAAAAATCTCATCGCAGAAAGTGAAAAAAAGTTCTGCCTCTGGGTGCATTCTTTGCCCAATAGGCATGTAAAGTGCTAGTTTTATTTTTTTATTTTAATAATCAAAACTAATAAGGAGAATGGAGAATGGAGAATTTAGACTATGACGAGAGGTTAACCAAACAGGGTTTGTTTTCTTTAGCATGAGAAGGGATATTACTTTACATAAATATATTGAAGGCCCATATACAGAGTTGGCGGAAGCTCTGTTTATTCAAAGGCAATTGTTTGTGACAAGAAGTCACAATTTAAGGCTAGAGGAAAGGAGATTTAATATCCAGCAATGTAAAAAAATGTTTTTTTTATTGTAAAAGCAATTAAATTGTGGGACTTATTACCTAAGGAGGTAGTAAATGCCAATACCGTAGATACATTTCTGGCTAGAAACACATTTCAGGAATATGATTGCTGGGGTTAAATGGGTCAGCTATTTAATGGAATTCATTTAAGCTTAATTGAAGCTTCTTTATTGTAAATCAATTAGTATATGTATAGGTTGAACTCAATAGACTTCTTCTTTCAACCTCATCTACTATGTAAAATTAGTGCAGAATTATCCAAAATGTTCTCCTACCATTACTATCTGTTACTCCGGCTTGCTGTGGTGTAGTGACCGGCTCAACCAACTCTATGCTTTTAACAGAATCTGCACTTCTGTTCTGTGCCAGCAGTGAATCATACCAGTATTTGATTTACTGTTTACTGCAGCGCATGCCTAAAATGTCATTGCGGGTAGATTAGCAACGCTGTAATGGCCTTTCACGTGTTGTATTTCTTGCTTTAAATTTCATAATTTGTATTTACTACCTGCTTCTTTATATATAAGTTGTTAGAATAATTCCATACATGCTTGAAAACCTTATTCTGAATGCTCGATTTGCAGTGTAGATACATGGGATTTAGAAATCTAAGACTCTTGCATGTTACCTGTTTCAAATACAGTTCTGTAATAAATTTCTTTATTTTTTTATTTTTTACCCCATCTGGTTTTGAGTCAAATCTTTTAGGTCATACACATTTTCTTTATTTCAATTTATGCATTGTCTCAGTATCTCATGTCATTCAGTCATTTGTGGTGATATGTCTCATACCTTCATAGAGCAGTTAGAGTGGTAAATGTTGATTACATACACAAGCAATGTACAGCTGATAATCACACAAGCCAGGTGTCCAAACTGCAGATAGCAATTACACTGTGCATATATTAGGTGTATATAATAATAAATCCCAGATACAGAGCCAAGAGTATTGCTAATAATTCCTGTGTACAGAGAGAATGTAAAATCACGTCTAACATGCAAAGGGGAAGATATGTTAAGAAAATCCCACATTTGTAAACCTAGGATAATTGACAGCCTACCCACATATACAGAGCAACAGCAATATAAAAGCAGCTTTTAACTTAAAGGGGCGTGAAACCCCAACATTTTATTTCATGATTCAGAACATGCAATTTTAAACAACCTTTCTTATATTACTTCTATTGTCAAATGTTCTTCTTTCTCTTGGTATCTTTGAAAAGCAGGGATGTTTGCGCAAAAGCATACACATGTCTAGAGCACTATATGGCAGCAGTTTTGTTAGACTGTTATCCATTTGCAGGAGCACTAGATGGCAGCACAATTTCCTGTCATGTAGTATTCCAGTCACCTACCTAGGTATCTCTTCAACAAAGAATACCATGGGAACGAAGCAAATTTGATAATAGAAGTAAATTGGAAACTTTTTAAAATTGTAATCTCTGCCTGAATCAGAAAAGAAAATTTTTCATTAGGTGGTGAGAGTCCACAAGCCATTATTCCTGGGAATTTAACTCCTGGCCACTAGGAGGCGGTAAAGATTCCCAAAACTCTAAAAGTATTTCATTCCTCCCACCTCTCTGGTATGCTAGTTTAACTTTTGCTCCAGATTCTTCATAGAGAGGGGTGCTCAGACCAATGTTTCCTCTAATTATTTTGAGCACTGTGCTAAAAAAAATGTGCCTGTGGATTTTTTGGGCAAGTAAATAAAATTTCTCTTTTAAGGTGTATCCAGTCCACGGGTTCATCCATTACTTGTGGGATATTCTCCTTCCCAACAGGAAGTTGCAAGAGGACACCCACAGCAGAGCTGTCTATATAGCTCCTCCCCTAACCCCCACCTCCAGTCATTCTCTTGCAACGCTCGACAAGATAGGAAGTATCAAGAGATATGTGGTGACTTAGTGTAGTGTTACCTTCAATCAAGAGTTTATTTTTAAACAGTACCGGCGTTGTACTGTTTTACTCTCAGGCAGAAATTAGAAGAAGAATTCTGCCAGGAGGTTGATGATCTTAGCGGTTTGTAACTGTTCTCACACATAACTGAAGAGTATGGGAAAACTTCAGTTGGGGGAACGGTCTGCAGATTACCTGCTTTGAGGTATGTTCAGTATTTTTATTTCTAGAGAGATGAATAAGTTCTAGAAAATGCTGACAGAGCCTTGTGTATTTGAGGTAAGCTAGATGCAGTGATTTAACGACTGGGATCATGCTTACAAAACAGGGTAATCAAGTTAATACTCATATTACTTAGTGACAAAACGTTTTACATGTTTCATAAATAGGACGTTTTCTCCAACATAGGTGTGTCCGGTCCACGGCGTCATCCTTACTTGTGGGATATTCTCTTCCCCAACAGGAAATGGCAAAGAGCCCAGCAAAGCTGGTCACATGATCCCTCCTAGGCTCCGCCTACCCCAGTCATTCTCTTTGCCGTTGTACAGGCAACATCTCCACGGAGATGGCTTAGAGTTTTTTAGTGTTTAACTGTAGTTTTTATTATTCAATCAAGAGTTTGTTATTTTAAAA